>NW_019416469.1:253337-495208 GCF_000390285.2 Anoplophora glabripennis | reverse complement strand
CCGAAAAAGGTTCTGATCAACAGTTTCTACATTTACTACAATTTGAGCTATAGAATTAAGTCTGTTTTCAATGTGACGCTCAGGCAAATACTCCAAATTGTGAATTTTGTAGTCATGATACCCATTGGTCATTAAAATTCGTTGAACGACTGATTTATCGAAATTCAATTCCCGGCTAGCCTGCCGCATAGAATTTCGTGGATTTTGTTCGAAATACTGTAACAGTCTAGCTGTAATAACATTGTTTGGTCAATTATTTGATTTTTCCGAACAGAAAGTGCATCTTCATTTCGTCGCAAGGTCGCCTCCAATCTTGTAAAGATTCGATGATCAGGAATGAGGCGCTCTGGATACCTTTCTCGATATACTCTACAGCTCTTCTTGAATTTTTTTGTGACTCGCCGTAAATTAGCAACAGTTTCAACTTTTTCTGAATGAGAAAAGATTTTGTAGGCACAAAGGTTATACCTTTGACGTTCGTATTGAGTATTTTGTGACATTTATGCACTTTAAACAACGAACATTCAATTATTTTCTAACGACTTCTTGATCCTCTCACAGCTAATGTGATTTTTAGGTAGTATTTCTTTTGAGACTCTTTAGGACGATATTGCTTATAATTTTTAAATGGGGAGTAATGCAGAAAAAATTCTCTAATAAAAGTTTATTAGAAAAAAGAGGGCTTTTTAACAGGAAAAAAAATTGAGTATGTTTCTGGAAAAAATATAATTGATGACGTCATTAGTCGTTTCTGTCGAATCCCAAAGATAATACTCTCGATTGAAATTGGAGTTTACCTCATCCCATTTAGCACCACGTGTCCCAAATTTTATTTAATTTTTTTATATCCTCACTGTAAGCCCGTACTATCGAGTTTGATACACCCTGTACAACCGCTCGTATCTAAACATTTTGAGATAACTTCATGTGAATTTACGGAACACGAATTTTTATTAAAAATAATTCGCTTAATAACAAAACCCGGTCGTATTCAAATTTGTTTCCTGTAGAACACATCCTTATCGACTGGAAATTTGAATACGTATCCGAGCTCGGTCTTTCGTCACATAAATTTGGAGTTCCGTGAAACAATATAAAATTTATGCAAAATTTATCCTTATCGGGAGCTTGCGAGTAGTAAAATTTATTGCCACAAAGAAAATTCATTAGCGTACCATAAAAAGTCAATTAGGACGTGTCTTTGGCGGCGTTTTATTTTATAATCAAATAAAAAAGCTCAAATAACTATTAGATACAAAATGTACGACAAATTCTTGCGTCGTTATACAAATTAAAAAAATTATAAGCGAATTATTCGGTTATAAATTACTTAAACAACTTCTCCAGCGAGATTAGCGACCATTATGCTGCCATTTGTTGGTACTTTATTAAAAACGTATAAATTAGCACACGAGATTTAGATATACAAGCACTGCAACTTGTTCCATATAAATTAAACGTGACCAAAACATACGGAACGCAGAATTACAGATGAGTTATCATTTATTTATTGTAAGGAAGATTAGAAGATTTTAATTTAACGTGATATCTTTAGTGCAGCTATATACCAACTCTGGACGGCATAAATTTTTTATATTATCACTTGAAAAGGAATGTAGGTAGATGGTTTACGAGCACAAGGACTCTTTAAGTCCGTAAGGATGAATAAATGTGAAATGTTCGTCATGTGAAAAACAAGTTACTTGTTCAAAATTTGCGAAGGAAACTTAACATTTTTGTTTTATACAGTACTCGCCTAAAGTATGGAATAAATTCAGTAAAAACGAAACAAATTTTTTTGGGGAAAAATCCTCGAACAGGTCGATTTTTAATTTAAAAAATACATATTTTAGCATAAAAGGCGATTTTCAACCGTCATTTGTTTTCGAGTAATGACGTCATTTTTTTAAATAGCAACCCCCTATTTTTTTCTCGATTCTGAAAGATCGTTTCATTATCGATCCGACAGTATTAAAATGTTGCCATCTTACATAAGAAAGTTTTCGAGTAAATGACGATTGCATGTTAGAAAACCCAAATCAATTAAAATAAAGCAAAAACATTATCAAATTTAGTTTTTCGAAATGCCTAAAGTTTTATGTGGATCACGTAGGTGTAAATCTTTGCAAAATGTCACTATCATACCGACTTTCTAAGTATTGTAAGCGATATAAAAATTATTGTTGAATTTAAAGTATTATGGCACATTTAACTGTCACACAAAGAACTGAAATTTTAATTCTTATCGGATGCGGGGATAAGACTAGAACGCAGCAGGAAGTTTGCGATTTATTTAATGAATAATGTGTTCGAGGATTTTTCCCAAAAAAAATTTGTTTCGTTTTTACACCATACTTTTTGTCTGTTTATATAATTCCAGAGATCAAGACATTGTACAACATACAATTCTTAATATAGGATACGTCACAGAAAATAATTAAATACAAACATTAATGTTTAAAATATTCATCAACCGAGCAGTATGCCCAAGGGAGGAGACATTTTTTAATTCTTGTTTGAATTTATTTTGTAAATTTATATTTTTTAAATATTTTGATAGCTTATTAAACATACGAATAGACAGACTGAATACCTTTAAAACACTTATCTGTCCTACACTGTGGCATTCGCAGATCGTCTTTGTACTTTGTATTATGTATATGGATATTTTCTTGTTTTATAAATTCATTTATGTTGTTCTTTCCGTATAATGCACTGAATACATATAGAAGGGAATGTTTAGGCGCGTACTGTATTTAAAAAGTTGAGAAGTGACTGTCCAATTATATCTTGTTTTTTACCTGTGACTTTACAAATAGAAACAAAGTTAATAATTGAATCTGACCAATTGCGCATAATTATGGCAAAAAAAATACTTATTAGTGTCTATAATGTTGCTTATTTGTAATAAAAAAAGATATTTGCTAGTATTGTCATAAAACTCGTCATCCTAACCTAACAACCGCGAGAAAAACTTTTGCCAGGTTGAAAATTGCACTGTAGCTACAGAAATAAGAAGATAGTATTGCTGCGATAAATAAAATCTTTTCAACCCCCAATAGGCTCCTCTAGTAAAATATTTTTTTATTATCGTAACCTTTCTGGAGCCTATTTGAAGTAGGTATTTGGTTGGAGTTAATCAAGTTCTACTTGCGACTAAATGATATTCCCTCAGCGTACCAACACTCGATCTTACTTCTGTCTCTCCTACATGGGAACAATTTGAGTGTTGTCTGAAAATAATTAACTCATTATTACATTCGTAACATCTCGTAATTCCGTACAAACGGCGAAACAGGAAATTGAAGACAAATTGAAGACTAGATGTTTTATTAATATCTTATTATCTCCGCGTTGCTACTGTTCCCGTAATCATTAATTCAACTGCCAACGCACAGCAGCGGTCCAAAAAGCGTATCTCGTGGTTACAAATAAAAACAGTCCGTAGTGCCAGTCTGGAGGTAACTGGTCTACCTAAGGGAAAGTAATTTCGGATTTCATGCTGGCAATTACTCATTGGATACATGTTATTAAGGAATTATTCGTTTTTTTTGCGTAGCGGCAACGCGTATGGAAAAAGTTCTGTTCTAAGAGGCAATCATTCCAAAATCAAATTAGTACCGAGATGCGCTGTTACCACATAATGAGCAAATTCAAAGTGTTGCTATGACGTCTCTTAGTTTTGAGATTAAAATTAAAAATTTGCTCAAGCGTAGCACTGTTGACTTTAATTTCAAGATATTTTTTCCATGGAGCTTTACAAACATGATTTATAGTACCGTCATTGAAGCTGAAAATCAACTGTCAACCTCCGAATTCTTTGAAACTGCATGGATTTGCTTGAAAATTTAGAATAAGGCTTATCTTAGGCTCAAGTTCAAAAGTGACATAAGCCCGATTGACACTTTTTGTTTTTTTAGGGGTGAAAACTACCCCTAATTGAAAAACATTGAAAAAATTAAGTTTTATGCATTTTATTGATAAAAATCTTGTTCAAGCACAGAGATTAAATAATGTTCCATGTTCTCGAGCATGTTTTATGATATATTTGATCTTTTCGACCCTTTATTTAATCCTTAAAAACTACCCCTGTGCAAAAAATAATGATAAAAAATGAATTTTTAAAGATTTGGAATGATTAATTCGTGCAATTATTTAAAATAGAAGTTACCTTATAGCTAATAAAATAATTTTTCCCTTTCAACCCCTAAAAACCACCCCTGTTTTGACAAAAATGATAAAAAATTACTTTTTAAAAGCTTGGAATACTTTAACGGTGCAATTATTTAAAATAAAAATTTCCTCATTGCTTATGAAAGAATTTGTATCTCATAACACTTTTCAACCCTTATAAATCACCCCTGTGCTAAAAAAATCATAAAAAATTACGTTTTAAATCTTGGAATGCTATAATTGTGCAATAATTTAAAATAAAAATTCCTTTATATTGTATATGAAAGAATATTTTACTTTTGCCATTTTCAACTCTTATAAACTACCCTTTCACCAATATTAATGTAAAATATTTTCATTATAATCGATTTTTAAATATAATCAATCATAAACAAAATTGCTACGCTGCATATAAATAATCACACTAAATTTTTTTACTTATTTTATTTGTATAATATAATATACCTACATATAATATCTAAAAATGAGAAAGCCTATTTTGTTTCGAAAAAATGTCATTGGTTTTTTTTACCATAACTCGGTTAATTTTGAAGCTATAGTATCCCACAAAAAAACATTTTAAAGATAATTTCAACAGCTATAAGATCGTTTGCATATAAAACCTTTTAAGTCCTTCATTTTTTAAAGGGAAAGGATCGAAGGGCTCGAGACAGGTCGTTTTTTCACTAAACTGGACACTTCAAGCGGCGATATCTCCTTTATTTTTTATGTTATAGGAATAAAAGAAAGCAACATATTTGTTGAAAAAAAGCTACATTTTTGTTGTCTATCATTTTTTACGTATCTTTCATAGTTTCAGTATATAAATAAGGCAATTTTTTTTGAATAATGAAAAATACGTTGTCAACTTTTACCGTACATTATTAAAAAAATGCGCATTCTAAACCGGTCTAACTTCAGGATCGTATGAAAAACACTAAAACAAAGCTAATTGTAAAGGGTCTACGATTAATTTTAATTCTGATGGAAATGGTACAGCGTTTACTGCTCATTTTTCCTTAAGAAATATGAGCAACTCAGCTCTTTTTGACGATAACTCCTTCAATTTTGCTCTAATTAACTTTTATCAGTGCTCATTTTGAAGGTCTTTTTGAGTACTACAAAAAACTCCAGGAGCGTTATACACGTAAAATTAATCCTTTCTCCGTTATTTGACGTTGAATACATCGATTCGAATATTCCCCCCAAAACAAGTCTCCTTCCACTAACCATATTTCGCTTTGTATAGGAGGTACAACACTTTTTGAATAACAATTTTCTTTGTTTATTTATTAGCTACATTTTTGTTCATTACACTTTTTTTTAATAAAATGCGTAGTTTTTGAGTTATTCGCGTAAAATACGTTGAAAAACTGTTTCTTTTCACTCAAAATTCCAAGTTTTCAATCGTGAATAATTAAAAAACTATTGATTTCTCGAAAAAATTCTTCGAATATTTTTTGCTCAAAATTTGATTCTCTATCGATTTCCAGTGTTATTTTTGAATAAATTTCCACCCCGGAGAAGGGGTGTCAACCCCCAACAGGGTGGAAGCGTCAATCGGCGCTATGTCACTAATGTTCATTGACTTTGTCTCTAACTATCTGCCAAATATCAAGTCGATCGGTTCAGTTTCAAAGAATTCGGAGGTGAAAAGCTTCAATAACCCTACTATTATACTTGTTTCTACGCAAGTAATAGGTACTTGTAAATCTTTGTACCATTATTAGAAAAGTCATGTTGACAAAACTCCTGCAAGTTCAGTTGATCAAGAAAGTTTTTTAAAATTCTTAGACATTTTACTCTGTATTATTTAACAACTAATACAGGTGTATAAAATAATGGTATAACTCACTACGACACTTTTCTGAAAATTAGATATTAACGGAGCTTCAACATAATTTTTTTTTTAATAAACATTTTGTCAATCTTTTTTATTAAAAGATTCCTTTCAAATTTTGTACACTCAATATATGACCATTATAAGTATGTACTACTTACAAGCTGTCAAACGATAAATTGTAAAATTAAATGATCAGGAACAAGAATAAAAGTTATCACTACCTACCTAAGTTTATTGTTGATATTGATTGTTTAATCCTTAGTCCTTTGTAATCGGAAGTCCACGTAGGGAATCAATAGATTCCTACGTCCTTTAGGAGTATTCCGAATATTAATAAATTATGAGGATAGGATGTTACGAAAAAATTCAACCAGTTTCGTATTATTGAGATATATTATTTTTAAGTTTCTGTTGCAACTTAGGGCGTTTATTTATGCATATTGAGTCAAAATAATAATAGATAAATCGATTTTATTTAATAACTACAAGCAACTATCTCAATCTAATATAATAGAGGCAATTTTTAATATTGCTATTTGAAATTTCCTCTCGTCTCTACAAATTTCATGTACATACCTACCTATTGCAAATTTTCTCTACTTTAGAAATACCTATTACATATTCATGTAATTTTGTTCTACCATTTTAAGGGATGTTTATAATTTTTAGAAATTTTCTTCTGTAAATTTACCTACACAGTGTATTAGATAGACACGATATGTTTTAACCGCTTTTGGCAACAGGCACAATAGATTATTGTGATTATCGTTGAAAATTCTAGATCATATCGAACCATGTGATGCACAGTGGAAAAAATGTTTAGTAAAAAATGTTAATATTTTTCAGATATCTGTATTCACTTTGTTTTCTGCCGATAATAGTTAACATTTTTGTATACAACCTCGCGATTTTCCGCGATATGAGACTTATTCAAATTATCAAGCTACACAGCCCCCCTAGGCAAACGGCAAGCTTTTGTCCGGCTCAAAACTTCCTGTCGCTACCGCCTTTCACTACGCTGTGAGTTAAATAGAAATAGAAACACGGTGGTAAATGTAGATCACGATTTTTTACGTGCTCTTGTAAGTTAGTTACTTCTGTTTTGGTCCGTAAAAGTGAAACTAGCCACAGTGTAACCCCTAGTATGGGAATACGTCAGCCGTACATAGCGGTTCGTGGAAGAATTCTCACTTGGCCTTCTTGTGTATAAAGCTATTCGACTAGATATCGCAACTGGTACTGAAAAAGTCATTCGGTTTAAATATATAGGTGCCTAATACGTCCAGCGACGTTAAGAGAGAAATATTTACTGTAACTGCGATGTAAACAGATGTACGCAGGCATATTTTACACAGAAATGGGATGCGCATGCGTTTATAATTACGTTTTCAGATAGGAGAGTAATCAAATATTTTAATTTAATTCTTTATTAAAGACTAAATTCTTCTCGACATATCCTAAAATTTTTTGAAAAATTTTTAAAACGAATTTTAAATATGTTCACAATGTATTCTGCTTTTCAGTGCAAACACAGGTGTACATGAAAATTGTTGAACTCAATAAAACATTATTATTACATTTTACTGTATTTGTGAAATTATGTAAAAATAAGGGTTTTTTGTTATACCACGAAATCCATCGATGGATATCTGGGAAGCCGCTCGAAAGATTTTTTTGAAATTGTGATGGGGTGATACGGATCGTGGGGTCTACCAAGCTACAATATTTTCAAGGTCATCGTACTTCTGCTTATACCGGAAGTCGATACCAACTTTCTTATTTTAAATGGAACCCCCTGTATATTATTGCATTTTTGGAAAGGGCATCTATTTTTAAGTTGAAAACATATAACACACTCCATACTTAGGATTGACCGTTTCCGAGATATTTTGATTTTTAAGCAAAAATTGACAGATGCAGACTGTCAGCGAAATTTAGTTTTCCCAGAAACAAAGATTTATTTTTTTGTGCAAATTGTACATTTTGTAGAGGACGACCTAATTTATCGAATTTTACATGAACATTTTCCAGGTTTTATACAGGGTGGTCAAAAAAGAAATATCGAATATGAAGGTCAGAAATTGTGGAAAAGTCGAAATTTTTAAATGGAAACCCCTATTTTTTTAACGTATTCGCATTCTGCACTAAAATTAAGTGTAACTTTGTTAAAGTTTCCCTATACCTAAACCCAGTGATTTTCATTTTATTTGCGAGTAAACATTTCCCTTTTCTTAAAATGATGTCTCCATTTGTTTCGCACATTTTAGGTTGGCCGTGATAGGCAAGCAACAGTCAACATGACAACTGTCACAGGTTTTTATGGTCAAATTTATGTAGTTCCTTGTGGGTCGCTGCTCTAATAGAATCCAGTGATATATGCTATTTTATTTTAGACACTAATAAATAATGTGTATAAGGCAAGCATTTGAGCATCTATCATCGGATTCTATTAGAGCAGCGACCCACAAGGAACTAATCCGAAGGTGTAAAAAATGTTTAAAAGTTGAGAAGTTGAAGGAAGTCATGTTGACCATTTATTAAAATAAATTTCGATATCGTAATTATTTAATAGTACAACCTGTTGATGCTAAAAAGGCTAAGGGAAAATTATCTAAAATAATCCAATACTGACTGCAAAGAAAGCTAAAAGTAACATGTATAATAACCCTTTTGAAATTGTAACAGTCACATTATTTTATGTAAAATGATTTTCACTGCAGTTTTGAATAACTAAGAGTATTGTAATCGCTTTTCTTTGCTGCATTAGAAGACATGCCAATTTACTTTTGTATTCCTGAAAAATACAATAATTATTTGATTTCATCTGGTGACTCGTTTTTAATTTGAGAATCATCGTAGACAGTTAATGTTAAAGTGGTAAGTTAAAATTTTATTTAATTGGTAGTTTAATTGGAAATTAACACGCTAATAAAAATCTGCTATTAAATTTAAAAATAATCATTTACTGGTGGCTTGACAACTTGTTTCTATGCATATAACAAGCTTAACTAAGTATTGTTTTTAATTTTCCCCGATTCGTTGCCAACGTTTCTCGGAACTGGAACACCCTTTCCTGATTAATAAAGCAAAAAAAATGTACTTATATTTACTTTTGTACGATTAAAACGAATAAATACGTTCGTGAACATAATATTCCAGTCCTGCTTGTCAGTGAGCAGTAACAGGTATCGAATGTGCTTTGCAGAGAAAAGATTAGATATAGATTGTACGTTAAAAATAATTATTGTTAAAAAATTACGTAAGCAGTTGCGTGTCATGATATTATTTTTTCATATACTTATATACCGTAATTATGTTTTATTTTGCAACGAATATTACCCTCGCTAATTGCTAGTTGCTGCCAGAGTCTTATTTCAATGTTGTAGGTAGCATGTGGTATTATTTTATTATGCTCGTATTGCCATCGGTTCTATTTACAACAGGTCGCTGTTGTGTCGCGGTTAAAATATTAATTATGTGGAATTAGACAGGACAGACACTGAAAAATTAATGGAATTGTAAAAAAAGAACAAGGCTAGTTAATTTGTTACATTTTAAACGGAATATACCTTTGAAAAAGTTATACATCTGTATGTGTGTCTGCAGAGCCCTGATAAATGATAACAAGTCACGTGACTGTCGAGCCAGGCAACCAACATCGCACAATTGATACTGTCAATCACTAAATCTTGAACCTTTACGATCGAGATAATACGGTTGCTTAAATAAAATGTCAAAAATTACGCCAATCAATAGAATGTTCTGTTTTATGTAGGAAAAACTATATTAAAAATGTGTAAATTGTAGCACTGTTGACTATAATTTATATAGCAGATACATCTACAATTTGTCCCACACAACAACTTAAATTTTATGACTTTGTTAAATATATCCACTTCCTATTTTACTATATTATACATACTCGTAATTGTATTAAATAAAAACTAATAATAAAACGAAATATCATGGGTTTTCTAAAAACATTTTTATATGGATATTGTAGTTTTTGTCTCGGCCTTTGCAACCACATTACTGTCAATTTTATTTTTAATATTTTTGTCAAAGTTTTTACAGATTTGTAGAAACTGTCTTGGGTACTGAGAAAAGTATATTTCCAACTAGCTTACATTATCTTAATACTGTATAAGGTGTGAAATATGTGCACAATAATTAAAATTCAATAACAATCGTAAAAAGTGTAAGTTCCATATTGCAGCATTTAATAACTTTAACAAAACATATTTACGGCAAATAGTGAATAATTTTCATATGATTATTTACGTGTCATAATAATTATTATGCGAAATTATCAAGGATTTTCTAGTTTTTTATTAATGTCTGTGTTAGCAAAAAAGGTTAGACTACTATTTATATTTTCTCACATGAAAGTGAGAAAGAAATACAAGAAACTGAAAAAACGTTGAGATTTATTTATTTATTTGTTATATCAACGGAATAAAATCCAGTGACAGAGCAGGGAACAAATTGCAGAGAGAAAAATAATAAAAACGTTTAAAAATAATAAAACTACGAACTTGTATTTGGTGACTTATATTAGTAACATAACTTTGCAGATTGGTTATTGATGGTCTATTTTTTTTAAGTTCAAATTAAGTTCAAATGCAATTGTTTCACTATAACTGATAATATTTTTATAGTACGAACAATCAAATTGAATAAGTACATTGTTAATTTCGTGAAACAGGATGTAAATATCTGCACTTTAAATTCATCTGCTAATGAAAAAACTTTTCCATCTTTTATATAATTTAAGATCATTGACAAACCGTACAAAGACAAGGGGTCCCAATTCTCTCCTTTGAGGTATTCCATAATGTTGTTTCATATTCATCAGAAATATTTTCATTAACTTTAATATTTTACATTTTCGAGAAAAGAACAAATCGATTTGTGAATTGTTCCTATAGAAACTGTATTTGCTATAAAACCAAAATTAATACAAAGAAAAACGCGAGTTAAGTCAAAAAGTTATCCCACTTTTTATCTATTTGGATGTATACAGGGTATCCCCTATGCATGGGGCTACCACTTTCCCACGATAAAAATAAGCAAATTTAACTAAACTTACCTCTAAGTTACTTTGCTTCTGTTATCAAATGAATTACTTCTGAAATGATGTAATTGTTTCAGTTGAATCGAAAATACTTTAGGTATGGTCTAATAAAAAATGAATTAACTCAAAACTAATACAAATATGAAAATTTTGCAAGAGGGAAACATGTTCAGTAAACCTTTCATATTTAAGACAGAGCAAAATAGAATATATATGGAAGTATTAGTGTATTAAATTTCAACAAAGCCTTACAAATTAAATTTGGTTATTTTGATCGCAAGAATATAGTGATAGTGACTTTAGAGGTTTTAGTAGAATAACTTTGCTTTAAGCCTCATTGAGTATCAACCAAATAATTGTACCTGTATTCATTCAAATAGGCAGTTTTAGTAAAATTGGTCGTTCCCACTATTGTACACTAGGTTGTTTTTATTTTATTCAGTTTTCCAAACAAAACTCCGATAAATCAGTATATGAGCACCTGAACCTGTTTCTGTTCGCTGGCAAAGCATTCTGTATCATAAATCAGTTTTTTTACATATATTGTTTTGCTTTTGTAGGCAAGAATTCTTTAAAAAAATAGCTGTCACTTCGTTACACTCAGTGGGTTTAAGGTCATTAATGATATTTTCCAATATATGTGTAACAAAAGGTTGAGAGATTACGTTGCTTGTTTTAGAAGTGGTACAAGATACCGAAAAAACGTTTTGAAAACAATTTTGTAAACAACCGTTGCAAAGTAATCAGCAAATGCGTTTGAATTAACTTCGACTAAGTTCATAATTTTGAAAATCACTGCGTTTTAACTAAACGCTACTATAGATACGTCAGTAAAAGTAATAGCAGTGGTTTACATAATTTGATTAATTCAGCGGCATAATTCCACCTGCAATTAATGGGTAATTGGTCTACACGGTGTTATTTTTCATCGGGCTAGCAGTCAGTCAGTCAGTCACAGCGGCCGGACTTCTGAATCGGCCTGTGTACTAATTAGAGCCACAATTTATGAAGCATGGAGCCCCAGTTAGAGTTAACAGCAATGGTCAATTAGGGAAACGCTAATCTTGGTTCTTTTTATCGACTGTGCCACCATCGCCGAGGCACATAAATAATCGACGGGCGATTCAAGCAGGAAGTGCCGTTATTAATTTAAATAAATATTACGTAGTCGAATTTGGGGGGGCCGCGTGGTTAATGACTCGCGACGAGCCAGGAACTGAAAATCGATGCAGTTTCGAAACTAGCAATTTTAAACAACGTTGAAGTTATAAATAACGATAACGCGATTATATTGCTAAAAATGACGATTGGGTACTTATGAACATTATGGGAAATGACCATTTATATGCAATTAACAAAAAAAAATTCTACTAAACTACTCTACACAAACCCCTACTCATCTAAAGAAAGAATATCTTTGAGTAAAAAAAGGGAGCAAGAAGAATGATAGATGTAGCACCAAACAGATAAAATCCTTAAGATCATACTTCCATAATGCAGAACACTCTGTACAAATACATAAAAATTGCACATTTCTAAACCTAACGACACGACAATACTTTTTCTTCAATTCAGTGGAACAGAAGAAAACACAGTAGTCTTCCAAACCACTATGATGTCAATCGCAGAAATAGATAAATAGAGAACAAACATACAAATTCCTGAAACTGAGGGTTTTATTCTTGCAATTCAAGATCAGGTCATAGCTACAAATACCCATAAAAAGCATGTTCTAAAGGACGACACGATCACAAACGACAAATGCAGTAAATGCAATTTATTTCCCGAAACGATCTGGATAATATTGGGTTGCAAAATATTGGCAAGTGTTAAGTGTACACATAGGCAGAATACAATAGCGTTACAAAACCAACTAGTAATAAAGAGATAGATTCACATCATACATACACATCACGAACAATATTAGAGAATAAATATTTTAAATTGTATTAGGACAAACATTCGCGTATAATGGACTAGGATAAATTTGAATTGATATAGTAGTATAGCAGTACGTTTGACCAAAATGTAATTAAATGACAGAAAAACGATTGTTAATAGAAATATGACGTTAGAAACAAAAGCGAGTGCAATTTTGTTTATTATTTCAACTACAGGTTCACCATTTTCTCGCAAACCAATTTAGATCAGAATATTCATACCTTAGCAATATAATAAGACCATTTTTAAATTTAAAAACTTCTGACAGACGTGGTTTTGACCCGTACATCGGAAGAATGTACCAGAGAAACCTTTGAAAAATATATAATAAAAGGCGCAAGCGCACATTTCCACAATAGAAAAGTGTGTCAACAAAGTTGCTTTACTAAGGACACAAATAACAGAAACATAGAACATATAGAAATAATTATTAAAAGGAACTGAGGCAAATTTTTTAAAGTTTTTTCTAATTTCCCATCTAATTTTTCTTCAGTTCTTTGAGACGGAATACAATTTTATTATTCACCAATTTTAATTTAAGTGTGTAGTGAATTTCCATTTTATTTTATGTGGATATACGGGCTTGCTTTTTAAAAAGTTTAGTAAAAAGCTAGCGGTATGAATAAATTATCTCTCGGACATCCTCAAGAAGTTGAAAGAACATAAATAAGGCGTTCTATGATTGAATTGAGGAGCAGATGTAATTTATCGAACCCAACAGTTCTGAAGACTTTGCAAGCGGTGTTTGTCATCTCGTGAAAGACATGGTCTATATAAATCAGCATACTTTAAATGAGAAAGAATCAATGATTGAGTGACTAACATTTTTATATGGGAATTTATATACTTTCTAGAGCACTGTAATTGTTTAAAGGAGTAAAAAGGTTTTCTACAAATATTAGTTACATGATTCGAAAAACTTGAATCAAAACTCAAGCTAAGATTGTCAACAAGGTCAAATGAAGAAATATTCTCATTATCTATTAATTGTACCACTAAAATTATTAATATTTCACAACTGATTAGTTGTTCCAAGTATATATTTATATAGTTTAATCTTTACTGGTATTCACTAAGAAAGTGTTCATAAATTAGTTGTAAATCATTATTTATTATTTCCCTGGTGATATTTACATCAGGAGCTTAAAACTAAACTTGTGGACCGCCAGCGTTCATATTTCATTCGCAATTTGAAGGTAATGTTCATAAGTCCGCTATGAAAGGTTTGAACAAAAGAGGCCCTAATATAGAACCCTGAGGAACACTAGATCTTGTTGTTCTACATATATTGTGATGTTATGTTCGAATAATCTGTATTTATCCGTGTAAATTGTTTTCTGCCATATTACAAAACCAATACAAAATACTTCCAGAAACGCCATAAGAATGTAATTTAGCTATTTGGGAATTGATATCAATAGAGTCATATCCAGTAAAGGAAGAGACGAAATCTTTGAGATGTCAAAAGCTCTTAAAATGTCGTCAGTTACATTCGCTAATAATGTTGGGGAACTGAATCCATCCTGAAGCCCAAATTGGTTTAAATGGATTGCCAGTGCAGTATTGAAAGAGTTTGTCTCATTTAAAATGAAAGTGATAAGGGAAACGAAGACGATCTTCACATTACTTCAGTCAGTTTTGTACAGAAGATAGATATATAAATGCCCATATCGGATTCAGTGGCCCAGTAATGAAAATTCTCACACTACTCTAGTCAAATTATTGCACTTTATGACGGAGAAGAGTATGTAGAATGATAATGTCAAAAAAGTAACTCGAAAGAAGTGGCTCTAAGTTGGCAAATTGCAAATAAGTTTCACTCTTTTTACTTCCCATAAAAATCTAGACGACCTATTGGAAAATTAGTCAGTTTATGTTATATGCAATTAAATTATCTACTATACAAGGTATCTGAAGTCATATTTCACCAATTTGTTAACTGTAAGATAAAGATTGAATGCGGAAAAATTAGTTTTCGAAAATTGCGCATAATTATTGCAAAAAGTTATGGATGTTGATGAACATGTGTGCCAAAGGCCTATTCGATTGACCGTGAATTTCGTTTGTTTTTTTATTTCCAAGAAGTTTTACATTGACAGTTCATGTGCGCGAGATTTTTTAACCGAATTTGAAACGTTAAAGTAAAAGTTTTGAGTTTACGCACCGATTTGGCTGATGAAGTGGCTGAATAAGTAAAACATTGCATTTTGTTTAAAATTTATGTTTATACTTTTTATACAGTTTGTTTCAGAAAGACCTCCCGTAAATTCGGGGGGTGATGGTACGACAAAAAATAATAACTTTTTGTCTTATGAATTATATGTCTATTTCCTCTTGTTTTCGAGATACAGAGTGACACAATAATTTTTTTTAAATAGAATTTTTACGAAAATTTCCAAACGGTGCGAAATATTTTTATGAAATTTGGTATTTCGGGGTTTTTAAGGACGCCAAATACGCTGGTCTAATTATTTTTTGGATATTTCATAGAGGGCGCTAGTTACGCTACATTCCTATTACATTTTAGGTTCTAATTTCTTTAAGGTTAGGTTTTTTACCATTAGGGCTCCAATTTCTAATCCACAATTTTATTTTCTAAAAATAATGTACTCTAGTTAGAAGTTCCTAATGTGGACGGTTTTCGGGGAAAAAGGCTTTTAATTGAACTCTTACAATATTACGGTGAAGAATAAGTGACTTCTCAAAGTAGGCTTATGTCAAAACTTATTGATGGATGCCTCATAAACAACGCATACATTCTCAGTAATATTTTAAACTCTAATTAACTTTATATCAAAATTTTAGTGATTGTTAGTGACTGTAGTTAATAATGACTAATTACAGTCACTAAAATTTTGATATAAAGTTAATTAGAGTTTAAAATATTACTGAGAATGTACGCATTGTTTATGAGACATCCATCAATAAGTTTTGACATAAGCCTACTTTGAGAAAAGTCACTTATTTTCTTCACCGTAAGAGAATTCAATTAAAAGCCTTTTTTCTCTAAAACCGTTCACATTAGGAAGTTCTAACAAGAGTACATTATTTTTACAAAATAAAATTGTACATTAGAAATTGGAGCCCGAATGGTAAAAAACCTAACCTTAAAAAAATTAGAACCTAAAAAGTAATAGGAATGTAGCGTAACTAGCACCCTCTACGAAATATCAAAAAAATAATTAGACCAGCGTATTTGGTGTCTTTAAAAACCCCGGGAATACCAAATTTCATAAAAATATTTCGCACCATTTGGAGATTTTCGTAAAAACTGGATCTCGAAAACAAGAGGAGATAGACATATAGTTCATAAGACAAAAAATTCTTATTTTTTGTCGTACTATCACCCCATGAATTTACGGGAGGTCTTTCTGAAACACCCTGTATATTTATTTGGTGAATGCAGTATAAAGTTCGGTTTAATTTAGTATTTACAATTTTTTCTTAGCCGAAAGTGTGCTACACCAAAAAAAATAAATTTGAAATAGAATGCACAATACGGTGTACATTTTTCCATCATTTTGCCACTTTTCAACAGAACGCGCCCGTTTTACGACCGTTATAATTCCGTAAAATGTAAATATTCGCCCCGCACGCAGTTCGACGAAGCCATTCGGGGGAACAAAACGCCCGTCGATGGCTCGTTAGTGGATCAGGTCAGATGTCAAAGGTTTTCAGTTCCCTATAATTAGTACAGCGCGTTGCCACGAGTGCCGCCGTCACCGACGACGGCATCAACCCCTGCCCCGCTCCACGTTCCCCCCTCGGCCTCGTCGGTGCGGGGGTCGGACACCCCCGGCGTAATAAATTCATGCAACTATCCAAATCATTAGCTTATTATCCACTATACCCGAATTAATTTGCGGGGGCCCGTCCCCAGACGGTATAAATATGTTCGATGAGGAGGAGGAGGGATCGGGTTACGTAGTAATTTAATGCAATTATTTTAACACGTTTTTTGGCGCTCGGCGCGCGAGGGAGGAAGCGCATCCAGAAATCTTCAGCTACACCGATTCCTACGAAAGCGACACATGTTTTTATATTTTTCTTTGTTCGGACAGTTTTAACTGGAAATTTCGAGTTTCAACTTGAGTCTTTTGTCTTTAAGGGCCCCATATTCTTTAAATAGTGTTTTCCGCAAAGACAAATAATTTCAAACATTTAATAATTGAATAATCTAAAGCTTATCAAATAATAGGAATGTTATGTCATGCCACCTGAGTATTTTCAAATACGCCGCAGTAACACGAATAAACAGGTGCAAAAAGCGATCAAACCATCAAGGTTTTAGGTACTGAAATCTACGAAAATACTAACTTTTTTATATATATCTCTACATGTAAATATTCTTATAACATTTACTTGCTTAGTCCTACATATAAAATTGTTTACTTTTATTTATAAGTACGTGAAAATAAAGTCATAAGTCATAAAGTCATAAAAATGGGGGGAAGATTGTTTACAGGGTGGTTAATTGTATAATTTTTACGTAAATTCACGTTTTTCGCTTATAACATTTTTCCGTTCATTTCCACGAGAAAACAGTAAAGTACTTTTTTTCGTCTTTAAAAGACCTACAAAACTAGCCCTCGAGCATCAAAAAATATTGATGACATCAAAAGTTATAAACAGAAGAAGTTTATTTATGACTTTTGAATTAAACATTTATAAACTGCGTTATTATTACCAGAGCGTTTTGGCATCGCATCCTCTCATTCCTTATCACTGTCTAATAACTCACACGAAATCTGGAATCCGTAAGTTGAATAGTTTACAAGCTACGTCCTTATAAACAAATTAACTAATTATTAGTCTGGACGATCGCGAGGATCTTCCACATAATACATTGAAATCTATCATTTTTTTTAAATTTCAAAGCAACCTGGCATTTTTTTTATTTTTTAGCCTTAATTGCAAAATGAAATATAAGACGAACGAGCGTGATATAATTATATATTATTACATATTCGGAAAGCTTATGAAGCTCATTGAGTTTGATTCATCATCTTTGATTTAAGCTGTTCAAGGGCTTTGAGATGAAGAGAGAAGAGTTCGTTATAAGAGAAGAAAAGTGTAAGAGCAACATCAAATAAAGCTTGGCTCGAGTCAATTGAAGTTATTTGGAAGTAATTCATATTCATGACATTTATTCAAGATTTTTTGAATTGTGAATTTCCATTTTTTGCGATATTTTGTGATTTTTGTAAAATTTTTGGGTGGTGAGCCTCAACAGACTTTAAATTCAAATTCGACTCGATTCTGCAAAAAAAAAAAACGCAAAAAAATATCTGAAAATGGCAAAAAATCATATGTGAGAAAATTTAGAATGAGGTTTTCAAGATTGTATGAAGTGTTCTTCTCATACATTTTGTCGAGTCTAATTTGAATCTAAAAAATGGAAATCGTGAATCCCAAATAATCTTGAATAAATGTCATGGATATGAATTACTTCCAAATAAATCCGACTGACTCGAGCCAAGCTTTCTTTGATGTTGCCCTTACACCTTTCTTCTCTTGTAGCGAACTCTTTTCTCTTCGAATAGCCTATCTAGCGGGTTTATCTTTCTATTCTGTCTATTCTGATTCGTTTCTCTCTTTAGTATCCAACAGAAATTTGCCATCACGTTGACATCCCATCTTCCTTCGTATCGATTCCCCATTTCACTTATATCTTGATGGAATCTCTCTCCTTGTTCTTCACAATGATTGAATTATTAAATTAATCATCGTACAGAAAATCTACGCAGGAAAATTATCTTCTATAGGTTCTTATGTATTTTTGAAAAAAAAAATGTTTTTCCATCCAACAAACTTCATCCAAAATAAAATTTTTTAAAATTGTGTATTTAAGGATTTTCGCTAAAATCGAGATAACTTTACAAATAATGAAGAGACTGAGGATATTTTCTTTTTTTTTTACCTCTAAGTATCTCGAAGAAATCCCCAAGATTTCAAACTGCTGGGATTTTTCTTTTAGTTTGATCCCAATGATTAAAATTGTCACGTTTGCTAATAATTTAATAAAAGTAAAGGATTTTTGCATCTTTTATTCGTTTTTTAAATTGGAATTGTTTTTTTTTCACAAAAATCCATTTTTTCCTGAAAAATGTTAAATATCGAAATGAGAAAATTTATTTTTTTTCCACGAACTTTAATTAAACAAAAAAGAATAGTTTTTACCAAACGCAACCCAAAACTTGTTTTGTATATTCGAGATGAAAAATTATTTTTTTACTATCTATTTATTTTTATTGTTCTACGATTTTTCACCAAGCCTTTTGAAAATCACCTACAAATTTAGGATTATTTTTATCTTTAAATTTTTGTGATTAGACTATTTTGGACTATACACTGTCTGCACAATGGCTGTATTTAATTTGCCGGAGCATCCCCAAGATTCCACTTCATATATCCATATCGGTTTGTCAATGAGAAGATTATTGTCGATGGTTAGAGAAGATTTACGTTCTGTTAACCATTAATTTCTCTTGTTGTTAGGTCGATTAGTTTTCGTTTTTGCTTATGCTCTGTTTCTATTTTATTGTTAGTTTAGAATCTAAGTGTAATCTCAAATACTTCACTGTTTCTTTTCGTGGTGCAACCATATTTCCAGAAGGTTGAGATGTGTTTGAAGATTTGAAGGAAGGGTATTGTTGGGTTTTCGTGAGTTGCAAATATGGCTGTTGTCGGTAAATGTAACTACTTATTGATATAATCTCCATAAAAAAATAAAAGTGTGAAGTTTTTGCAGAATACCTACCTATGATTTTTAATGTGTACCATTTAACAAAAAAAGTGAAGAGGTATATTTGACAAACTTAAATATGACATTTTGAATATAGTTTTTTTTATTAACAACAACCTGTAGTTATTCGTATTTTATATACAAGCAAAATTTTTGTTCGGTGTAACTAACAATAAAACCAAACAATCACCCCTATTTGGAAACGTTACGATAACGGTTCTGTAGTGGTTAATGTGAATATTTGGAAGCACACGTGGAAGCGTAAAAAAACACACGATTCGGCAATTAGAATACTAATCAAGTCACCGGAGCCACCGCCGAGCGATGCCTCAGAAGGCCCTGACGTCCGCCTGAATAAAACATGCTCTAAAGGGCGTTTTTCCCGATCAATCGAAGAATTAAGACATTGGCCGGAGAATAATTTATATTGACAAATGAGGTGTCACTGTTGCCACTACAAATGTCGAATACAAATGTTCCCCGAAGGCTTATTTGCAATTCGTACGAGTCGACTGTATCTGGACTAGTTTTTGCAGGTAGATCGTGGACGCAATTTTTAACGAGACGTTCGCCCGATGAAATAAAACCCCCCGGCCGAGCGGTATCTTATTTAAGATCGTTTGTTTGCCTCTGCCCGATCGGGTACGACATCGAATTAGGAAGAAGTTATACCGACAGCTTTCTTCGCGTTACCGAAGCTGCCATAAAAACGTTTTCTTGTTCACATAAATTTGGATACGCTTTCAGGAAGCGCCATCTCCTGAATACCAACGATTGCGATGTTTGCATACTGTAGTACGACCGAAAATTCCTGTTTAGGTCGCGGGCTAAGTGGAAGGACCATGAAACACGAAAAAAATTGATCAGAGAGCTAGACACGTATGTTATTACATTAATTTATTTATAACATGCTTTTACATTTCCCTTGAACACTCAACCCCATAAAAATGTGGTAAAAAAATCAGGCCGATAGCTTTAATATCAACGGTAGCAAACAATTTCTAATTCGTAAAACATTAGAAACTGCTCATTCTGTTCGCAGAGCATTTGTGACGTCACATCACTCGCTTAGCTCGACGGCATAGTTTAAGTTTTCCCTGTTTACTGATGTTCTTCTACCTGTGAAATAGAACATCGATTAATGAAATCTTGATATCTAGAGACACCATATTGTCCCCTTTGTTACGTACGGTCGTATTTAGCCAAAATGGCAACACTGTTCAATTATTATGGGACTTTGAGACGATATGATGTACGTGAGACTCAGCCAAACATATGGACAAGTCGCTAACGAGTGGTATGACGTCACGACATGGCTTCCGCGCGTTTTCCAGCGCTCCGTTTCCATTAATTATTTTGAAGGAGAATTTGTTGCAAAAAAATTCAAATTTTTTCCACATCAACTGACTACGATAAGTACTTTCCGAATATGAATTAAAAATTAATGCTAAATGAACCCAATTTTCGTCTTATGAGAGCTCTCTTGTCAAAGCTCCACAAATAGGCTATTGACTATGTCAAAAAAAAGAGGGTACAAAGGAACTACAACGTAACAGAAATTTTATTGTTTGATATGTTTAATTGACCCTAAAAAATGATAAAACCGCGGAGTGCTACCTTTTAAAGGGGTGCGTTTTTGAGAACGAAGTAAAAAGGTGGTATTTTCAGTTTTTTGAGTTTTACTCGAAAACTATGAATTTTTTCTAAATAGTTGACAACAGAAAAGTTGTAGCAAATTAAATTTCCAATCGAAATGAGACCTTTTAAAGTCAAAAAATTTATTTTAAACAAAAATATTCCCAAAAAACGAGTAAAAAAACCTAAAAAAATGCTTTTTTTTTCTTTTTGGTTTTTGGCCCACAACTTTTTCTGAGAGGAGTTAGGTATAGGCATTGCTTCAAAGAAAAAAAAGTTAATGTTTTTTCCTTTAAAATGAGCCTTTATAGAAGTACCTACGACTAATAGAAACCGAGATACAGTTGATCAAAGTTGGCTACTTTTTGGATTTTTGGCCAATTTTTGCCCTTTTTTGACGATTTTCGTCTTATAACTTTTTTCTGAGTTAATTTAGGTATATGTAATGCCATATTCAAATGAAAGCTGGTTTCAAGACCTTTAAAATGGTGCCTGGTAGAAGTTTGTGCAATTAAAATCAATCGAGATATATCAATTTAACCAACGATACTTTTTTCTTTTTATAAAATTTTTATTACTTTCAGTATTATTTTGTCTAATAAATTTATTTTTGTGAATGTGAAAGTTAAAATAAGTTTCTAGGTGATTGAATATTATTATTTATTTATTTAAACAACAATTAATCATATTTATCTTATAAAATTTCGAATTCTTTTAATTATTTTTGTACTTTTAATAACAATGCTCTCAAACATCATGGGTTCAGAGTATATTTTCAGATGCAACAGTGGAATGGTTGTATTTTAAATCCCCTTGATTGGGGTTGGAAAAATTCCATAAATCGGCTAGTTCCCATTTTTAATAATAAATCTCCTGCACCTGAAAATTTACTTGAAAAAATAGCCTGTAAATGTGTTAATAAATTGTGAGAATGCTTATGAGCCTGATTTTCCTGAAGAGGACATTGATGAAAATGATGACGACGAAATTGATATTAATATTGAAAATATACTAAATGAAACTGAAAATTTATAAGATATATATGATTGACTGTTGTTTAAATAAATAAATAATAATATCCAATCACCTAGAAACTTATTTTAACTTTCACATTCACAAAAATAAATTTATTAGACAAAATAATACCAAAAGTAATAAAACATTTATAAAAATAAGAAAAAGTATCGTTGGTTAAATTGACATATCTCGGTTGATTTTAATTGTACAAACAAAAATTTTCTCAATTTCCTCTTTCGTTAGAATTCTGGACTTTTTCGGACGATATCCAACTGATTTGTTTTTCAAATATGGTATTAGTTTTGGAAATTTTCCGATTTTATTTGGCATTCAGTGTACTTTTCTTGTTAGATGTAAAATATGTCGACTAACAAATAATCAAACAATTCCAATTTCTAATCTAACGAGACATAATATCCACTAATGTGAAGTATAGAGCACATTTGTCGCCATATTTAGAACGTTGGAAGAGAAATAGATACATCCGAGCCTAGAATGGATAAAAGTAAATGTAGTGCACATATTTTAAATAACTATCATATTTAATGGACCGTGTACAAAACCTATACTTTTCGAAATGGGGAATAATTCATTCGCTCAAATACAGTATCGTGTAAAGTGGAGAGAGCTGACGATCTTTTTGTTGCGCATTAAAATATTCATTAGGTAATTACACCGTAAAGGGGTTAAGTTTAAAAAAATCACTTTATCCGTTTTATAATTACATTAATGAATGTAAGAGTGTCGGGAAAATACAAACGCACCCCGTTTAAGGGTAGGGGAGATCGGTTTCCATTGTAATAAAAATTATATTAATCGTCTTGCAACTTGAAAATCTGCTTTAATTTACTATTTATTGCATTAAAAATATTGAATTCAGGTTTATCAAACATTTCGTCCTCAATTTTTTCTCTAATACTTGATGTCTTTCTGGTCTTTACTAATATATTTTGTTGAACTGTCCCCACAAAAATATATCTAAGGGACTGAGATCGGGGCTGTTATCTGGCCACCTAAGATTTCTAATAATATTTTTTACAGTGTTTATTGATGGGATTCTAGTTCCAAAATAAATTTGCCGATATTCCTGCACATTATTGTTATTTAAATAACACAGCTTAATCATGTTTTATTTTAATTTTTTTTTTAAATTGAAATGGTTATTCTGATAATGATAAATCCCATGTATTTTTAAAGGAAGGTTTGTTTCGGTCATTTTTATCTTGTGGTGTGCGAGACAATTATAGTGTGCGAAAGAGATAGAGTAATAGTGTCGTCATCGAGGGTTTCTCTCTCTCTGTTGTCTTCAGGAGCATCTGAGGCTTTCCCGTCGTCTTCAATACTTCTAGTAGTCCAGGCGATAGAGCAGTAAATGTATGCTTTGGTGTTCGTGTTTGAAGTAATCTATTTTGTTGCGCAGAAAAATCCCAAATATTATGTAGAATAAGAATCCGAGTTTATCTGTTCCAAAAAAACATTGTTAAATTCAGGGCAACAACAGACATACAAAAAGAACGAAACATGACCAGTTTTTCGACATATTTTCCCTGTAACATTGAAAGTAAGCCCTAAATAAAAAAAAGTCATTCTTTATTTTTTTGTTTATTTGAAGTTACAACAACAGCGAATCAAAAAAGTTGAATTTTGCATTAACAATAAGTAAATATTTATAAATATTGATGGAACTTTGTGAACAAATAGTAAAACATATGTCAATTCTACCCTAAAAATTTTGCAACGATCGATCTCGTGGTTTTCGATTAACAGGATTGTTAATTAAGAAAATTTCAAAAAATTTATCGCGTACTGTGGGTTTAAATTAAGGTTTAGAAAGGGCACACAATTTTTAGAGATACTTGTTGTCATAATAAATAATGATCAATACTAAAAATACCTATTGTTACACTTTTATAACCATTTAGATTTTTTTTTTAATTTTACTCTATGAACAATTATTTATTGCCCAGGGAATTTTCTATGCAATCGACAAAATTGATGACATATTCCTCTCATTTTGCTATGTCTTTACGCTTCTATGTCTCAGAATCTACAAAGGAGAATGCTGTCGAATTTGGCTAAAAAGCAAGGGGTTACGACGAAGTTTTTATGTGTGCAAGATTTTGTCGATTGCATCGAAAATTCCCTGGGCAGTTAATAATTGTTTACAGAGTAAAATGTTGAAAAATTAAAAAATAAATTCTAAATGGTTATAAAAGTGTAAAAATAGGTATTTTTAATATTGATCATTGTTTATTATGACAACCAAAAATTGTGTGCCCTTTCTAAACCTTAATTTAAACCCACGGTACGCGATAAAGTTTCTGAAATTTTCTTTATTAACAATCCTGTCAATAGAAAACCACGAGATCAATCGTTGCAAAATTTTTAGGGTAGAATTGACATATGTTTTACTATTTGTTCACAAAATTTCGTCAATATTTATAAATATTTACTTATTTTAAAAATTGCTCCAAATATACATATTATTTTCTACTATTTTTCACCCATTGTTAATGCAAAATTCAACTTATTTGATTTGCAGTTATTGTAACTTTATAGAAAATCGTCAAATAAACAAAAAGTAAACATTGACTTTTTTTATTTAGGGCTTACTTTCAATGTTACAGGGAAATATGTCGAAAAACGGGTGATTTTTCGCTTTTTTGTGTGTGCTTGTTGTTCCCCTGAATTTAGCAATGGTTTTTTGGAATAGACAAACTCGGAATCTTATTCTACATAATATTTGGGATTTTTTTTGCACAGCAAAATAGATGACTTCAAATACAAACGCCTGGAATACTGTATCACCTGGACTATAGGGCTTCTCTCCAGGGAGGGTGGCGTGGGGTAGAGTGCCTTTTCATCCTTCATCTTCGAGATATGACGTCACAATGTATGAGAAAAAAATAGTTTTTGCTCTTAACTCGGAAATGTCTGGAAGTAAAAAAATCTGCCCCTGGTTCTGGTTAGAGCGTTCTGTGGGTGTGACAGGAGAGCGAGTTGTCACAATGTATGAGAAAAAAACAGTTTTTGCTTGTATCTCGGAAATCAATTCAATTTATTTACATTTTTGTTTATAAACACAACGGTGGCCCAAAAAAAAACAAAATTTTTTTTCGTGTTTCTTGTGAAAATATATTTATTTATCATGTTTTAAGAGCCCCCTCAAAAAATCAGCTCAAAAAACATTTTTTAGAGGTCGCTCAAGATTTTTAAAAATTTCCAAAATCGTCAAAAATTGAATTTTTTAAAATTTTTTTCTCGTTATTTTATCATTTTCTAGGTTGAAAAAAATTCGATTTTTTTCAACCTACTTACTTACTTACTCAACTTACAGTTTAAAAAATTGAAAAATTATAAATATTTGATGCTCACAGTGCTGTAGTAAATTTTGCCTCCAGAAATTTTTTAAGTGTCTCGTGATTTATTTCTATTCTTTTGTTCATCAGATTCAAAAAAAAAAAAAAAAATATTAGTTCCATGATATTTATTTTTAGAGGCCACTCGAAAACATTTTAGGTACACTACTTTTAAAGTTAAAATAATTATGAGTGACCTTCAGAATCGAGATTTTTTCAACCTAGAAAATGATAAAATTCAATTTTTGAACTTTTTGGAAATTTTGAAAAACCTTGAGCGATCTCTAAAATTTTTTTTTGAGTTGATTTTTTTGAGGGGATTAATAAAACATAGTAAACTAATATATTTTCACAGGAGAAACGAAAAAAGAAAATATTCGTTTTTTTTGGGCCACCCTAATAAACACCATTGCGAATATGTAAAAGATATTTGTAGCTTTCCACAATTTTTATTTATTAATTGACAACTGACAAAGGGTAACTGAGGAAGCTGTAATTCTAACCATAGCCTACTTGATGGCACCCCGAACGTGTTTGTATCAATCGACGCCGTTCTCCCCCACAGTCCGTGACATGAAACGTGAAATTTGTCATATTCCGCATTAAATAATTTATATTTTACGCCGCTACCCCCTAACGGCCGTTTGCTATCGATTAGGCCATAATTTATGTGCGGTATTGGGGAGATCGCGGGTTTCCTTTTAAATAAATATAAAATTGATACAAATGCGTAAAGAGGGAGTGGCCGAATATATCATGTGTCCCGAGAGCATTAATTATTTAATAATTATTACCCGAGCGACACCGTTTATTGGAAGCTGAAACTGTTCTTGGCCTGGTGAAGGGGTTCCCATTTTTTACATCCAGCGAAGCCGTATCTGCAGATCGATAAAATTATGATGTATGGCCTAGCGAAATGTGCATGTGCGAGTGCACATGCATAATGCAAGGTAAAAATCGCCGCCGCTGCTAAGCCGGCTTGATGGAATATTCATAAAATCGCGGAGGGGTATTGACGATTTCAGAGATATGTAAAGTTGGTAGCCCAACGTTAAAATTTTGCAAATTCAAAGACATACCTTGTACTTCTGTTGTATTTTCAACATTTTTGACACTACCACTACCATTTTCCAAGTTTTGTAAGTTCTATTACTTCGTTTACTATCTCATAAAGTGATATCTATATGGAAGTATTAGTGTACCAAATTTCAATAAAATCTTACGAGGCGTTTCAAAATTACATTTTTTTTTTTCAATTTGATGCACTCTACAAAGTCAAGACAATGCCAACGGTACGAGAAGTATTATGAATTGTTCAATAACTGGAAAAGAAATAAAAAAGCCAAAAACTTAACAAGAAAATGTACTACTTGTTTATCTGCAGAAAGATTGTAAAATGCAGATACACTATGGTCTGAATTTTCATCATGTGTAAAAGCACTTTTATTATCAAGGAAAATATTAATTTTGATAATTTTCATGTTCAAGCATTTTTGAAACAAAATTCTGTATGCTGAAACTTGACTACATAGATAATATAGGCGAGCGGTTCACCCTTTAAAAGATGCTTCTAAATGAAGGTAATCGACTAAATTTTTAAAACAAAAACTACAGCATGAAACTTTTTTATTTTATAGTGTATTTTTCGGGTAATTTACTATTTTTTTTTATATTTTTCGGCGTGGTCAGACAATTATAAACAAAAAAGTTGTAAAAAAAACTGTACTAGTCGAATGGCTTTGAAAACAGTATTTATTGTAAAATGGACCAAAATAAACACTTTTTATTGGCTGACAAAAATCCGAAAAATGTTTCGTTTCCGAGATATTTACAATTTAATGTGAAAAAAGTGTCGAAACCGACAAACTTTCGGAATTTTTTTCTCAAAAACTACTGAACAGAGTTTAATTCTAAAAAAGCAAATAATCGGCAGATTTTCTACTTTTAAGATATATTTTTTTGGCATAGGTCAATTATTTTATTGAAGGTCCAAAGCGAGAAGAAATTGTTCTATCCGAAATTGATGATGAAACGCTTATTTCAACTCAAGAACTTGTCGAAAATAAGGAAAAACTTATTATTTAAAAATTAAATAAAAAAGAAATTAATATACTTTTATTGCTCTTAATATTTTTGTAAAATAAAAATAAAATAATTATCCTATACAATAAATTATCCAATAACTTTTTCGAGACCGCTAGGTCAATTATTATTATTAGGTTAATTTTACGATTTAAAAAGCTTATTTAGTTTAGTTTTGGTATAACTTTCGTCAATTTTAGCCGTTTATAAAACCAAAAATCGAATATGTATTTCAATTTTACTAATTACTTACTCCGGCTACAAAACCAAACAAAATGATCTTTTGAACATTTTTGTACTTTATATCGATAAAAAAATCATAATAATCTTTATTGTAAATATAATCTAATCCAAGATATTGTAAAAAGAAAATTTAAATCTGAAGTGTCATCATAATTTTCTTTAAAATACTTTTTTTACTCGCTTTAGACCTTCAATAACATGATTGACCCATACCAAAAAAATATATCTTAAAGTGTAAATTAAAATCTGTTCAGTAATTTTTGAAAAAAAAAAAAAATCCGAAAGTGTCGATTTCGCGAGCGATTTCGTCACTTTTTTTACATTAAATTGTAAATATCTCGGAAACGAAGCGTTTTTCGAAATTTTGTCAAAGACCAAATAGTGTTTATTTGACAATAGAAAACTATTTTCAAAGCCACTCGCCGAGTATTTTTTTTACAACTTTTTTGTTTATAACAATTGACTAACCACGTCGAAAAATATAAAAAAAATATGTAAATTATCATAAAAATACACTTTATAAAATAAAAAAGTTTCATGCTGTAGGTTTTTGTTTTAAAAATTTAGTCGGTTCATGCCTTTTTTTTAGTGGTGAACCGCTCGCCTAATAGAGGAGACATATTGATTGTTACAGTTCCACGAACAAAAAATAATATTATAAGAACGTTTCAAGTTACAAACAAAACAGTTGATGAATTGAATCTACTTATAATATACAACAAATATATTTCCCTTTGACCTACCCAAACTTCTCATAATCGCCTGTTAATTTATTACAAGAATAATAATATATGCACAGTGCAATCGATCAGAAAAAATATATTTAGCAAAATTCGTAGCAAAATAGCCACTATTTTGAAACTGCCTGAACCTAATACATACACAGAACATTGTTTCCGTCATAGTTCCGCAACCTTATTATCTAACTCTGGGAGTGATTTACTAACATTTAAAAAACATGGGGGATTAGCGTTTTTCTGCAGTTACAGAAGAATATATCGATATATAAAATTGGCCTCAAATTTGCCGTAAACGAATGATTGGGCTTATATATTTTTTTAAATAAAGGTGAACAGAATTAGATTTTTCTAAATGTTCAAGGCATACTGGATTTTGCGGATTCGAAATTTAGTTGCACACCCAAACTAGTCATTTCTCAACAATAGGATAAAAAATATGCGATAACACCTTCATTTTCATTTAATTTTGTAATTGTATTATTTTATGTTCTGTTAATTTATTTTTTTCTGAATTAATATTGGAATAAGAAGGAAATTTACACCTTTGCAGGCGCAATTTACATTGTTTCTTGGGAAATATAAATAATTTTTATGTATTATTGAAAAAGATAAATCCCAATAGCCCATTTCAAAAGATGTAAAAAATAATGAAGGATAATTTTATTTCTAATAAAAAATCACTAAAACAATGGATTCGTTTACTGTATTTTAGTTTTCGATTTTTTTAACTTATGCAAAGTAATAGGTACCCAAAATGTGTTGTTTCTGAAAATTTTAATTTAATCCAACAAGTGGTTTTAAAAATACACTATCGAGTTTGATCTACTTCTCCAATTGTAAACAACAGTAGCGGTGTGATAAAACCTCGTGCGCTACTGATTATTGTTTGCCGTCCGTTTTATTAAAAGAAACAAGTGGAAACCAGTGGCGACTCGTGACATTGTGAATAGATGAGACCCGCGGCTTTTTTACTAATTTTTTTCAAATTTTCAAGGTCAAACAAATAAATGAATCTGCAAATTTTTAGTTGCATTTACAAGATTATCGAAAAACTGATGTTCACGAGAATGATTTTCATCCAGGTTTTATAAAATATAGAAATATTTACGCAACTGTTTGGTTATTTATTAATCTGCTCTCAAATAATAAGTTTTTTGACCTTCCAAATTACGAAATTGTTCGTCTCTGTACAAAATATTAATTTCATTTTTCAACCTATCTATTTCAAAAACATATGGATACATTTCTAATAAACATTCATACGATTTTTCGGGAAATTTGTTTGCACATTAGGGAAACGCACTCTCCTGCCCGGATGTATTAAAATTACCCATTTTCTAACAGTGCATAGTTAGTTTTCTGTTGTTCTCGTTGAACGGTTTCAAGTACTTGCATAAATTGATTAATACGTCGTACAAATACCGACTACCGGAAAATTGCATATTTTGCTCGTGAAAAATTACAAACAAATATAATAAAATATATCTTCGGCGTTTAATAATGATAATTATCGGAATTTATTATTATATATTCTTCGGTAACGTGTAATTTTATAGTGGAATATATCAGATTGGAATCACGTACGCCCATAACGAATTTTCAACCTTAGTTCCCCGGCCGGGTCTGCCGAGCTGGCCGACTGTAGGCTTGATTTCTTGCAATTAAAAAGGCATAAAAGTATTTGTCTTTTTAAGTAACATCAGTAAGGTAATAAAACTTGTTTTATCTATATTTTTTCATCCTGCCCTCGGCCTAACCAGAATCCCCGAAGAAATGATGAGAAGAATTACATATCTCGGTCTAAAAGGCGTTTTTGTTGCTTTATTCCTTCGAGATTTTATTATCCGCCTTCCTATTTTAAATTTAAGACTTAATTATGTGTTCTCCGAAATATCCGTCAGGTCGTTTCATTGTGAATACATCTTTGTATTAATTTTTTCAAACTATGTTAAATTGTGGCTTTACAAAAAATTTTTAAGAGTATTCTTAAATATTAATATAAAAATTAACGATGATGCCTCTTTTTGACATAGATGTTATATATACACGTCACATTTTGATCGAAGTATAGACGGACACGAATAAGTTTGTATCTGAGCCAGCTTCCTTCGAGTGAAGTACTCAGGGCTGTATTAAAGTTTCCAAAACGACTTCGCAGTGAATTTTGTTCTATAAGTGACAAATAAAAAGTTGATGGGGCACGATAGTGATAAGTAAAAAATCGTGTGAAACCAAATTAATGAATTTCAGTTTATTAGCTATACACCGCAATCGTTAGGTATTGAAAAAACGGATTACACACACAACCACACGAAAGGCAGAACAAAGTGTACACCACGCTAACACAATTATTTATGAAGTCGACTTATGCTATGCCTAATGATGTACGTCATCGAAACAGTATAGTTGTAATAATAATATAAGTTTCAATAAAGTTATTTATAATTAGCTGCATAAAAGTCACAATAAATATTCTTATAATTTGTGTAAGAGAGTATTAAAACCTAATAAACCATTTTTTATAACCACAAATTATGCAATCATTTAGAAGATATACAGGGTCGTGGAAATGGTCGATTATCTCCTAAAGTAAGATAGCTATTGAAAAATCATGAGACAAACGTTTTAGAGGTTTTTAAAAATATATTACAATAAAGAACAATTAAGTAGGATCAGTCAAAAGGTCATGACGAAACAAAGTTGCTTTATCTTTAATGGAACACCCTGTATATTATTCCATATTTCAATTCTTCTCGAAATTCTAAACAAAATTCATATGTATAGCACTAAATTTAACCGTTTTCGATATATCGAACTTTAAAAATCATTTTCTTATAAATTGTACAAAGATATTAAGTTTATAGTTCATCAAGTTACCTTTGAAAGTTTGTAGCTCCATAACAATGCCGCATCGTTCTTTTGTCTAATAGTGATTATTTTGACAACATATGTCAAAAATACATTTAGTGTGAATAATTTTCTCTCAAAAATTTAAGTTTTAGTGATCATACGATATGGTGATAGAAATGAAGAAAATTCTTTGAATGTCATGTTAGATGTGGAAATCCAATTTATTTCGAGACAGCAGAAGGCTTAAAATCATAAAATGAATCGATATTCCATTCAAAAAATGCAAACGGGAAAAATTATATCCATTTAAAATTCATTTGTTACAAGAATTGAGTGAAGACGATTCTGACCGTAAAATCGAGTTCTGCGAAGTTATAGATAAAAAAAATGAACATGTCGACTTTGTCACCCACATATTGTTTTCTGACGAATCTACATTTTGTTTAAACGGGCATGCAAACTGACACAACTGTAGGTATTGGTTAGACCAAAATCCGCATTGGATGGAGTAAGTTCACACCGAATGACCACAGAAAGTAAATGGTGTGGCATTAATGGTGGACACGTCACAGGACCCTATTGTATAAACGGAAATTAGTACTATGAATGATACTTATTACTTTTGCAAGGACATATCGTTCCAGAGCTTAGACGATTATTCCCGAACAAAAACAATCCCAATTTACCGACAGAACAAATATGGTTTCAATATGATTTTGAATTGAATATGACATTTTGAATGTGTGATACGGGTATATCTAAATGCAACTTTTCCTCATAAATGGATTGGAGGCAGAGGGGCAACTGAATGGCCAGCTAGGTCTCCCGATATGACCCCGCTTGATTTTTTCCTTGGGGGTGACATAAAAAATGTAGTCTACAAAAATAGGCCGCAAAATATCGAAGAGTTGCAGGAAAGGATAAGGCATGAAATTCCCACTATTCTTCCCAACATTCTTTTAGATTCACTACAAAATTTTGTTCAGCGAATTCATTACTGTCAGATGGTAAATGGTGAACACTTTGAACACCTTATAAAATAGAATTCAAAGAAAATACTTGTTGATTAAAACTTGTTTTTTCTCTTTTTTATTCTGGCATAACTATTTTTGCGTAAAATTTAAAATTAGGCCAACCAATGGAGCGGAAAAAGAGGCTGTTTTTACATTTAAATATTACGGCAAATTTCATGTATTTCCTTTTGAAAAATACTTAGTATATGAAAACCCAAGTGATTTCCCCAGCAAAGTTGTGAACAATTTTTTCCAGCTTCAAATTTGACGGAGTTATGAATTTTTGAAAAAAAAGGTCTATTTTAGATTTTTTTCCGGATTTGCTCTGTAAAAAATGAATCGATCGGGTCGCACAAAAAACCATTTTATATGTTTCTTTTATTCCCTACAAAAGTCCTATTGGGAGTAAGACGATTCTATCATTATTTTTCGAGATATAAAAAAACCAAAAAAATGTCATTATTTTGCAGTCTTTATTGTTTACGACTTTGCTGGGGAAATCACTTGGGTTTTCATTTATCAAGTATTTTTTCAAAAGAAAAGGCAATATATGAAATTTGCTGTACTATTTAAGTGTGCCAAAAAAATCTCTATTAGTTGGCCTTAATATCTAGGAGATTCATTAAAAAATACATTTTTTCGTTTGATGCATTTGAACTATCATGCTTTTTTATTTTCTGTAAAAAACTAATAATAAAATTAAATAATATCCGTAATTTGGGACCCTTTTCCATTATATAAATTCGAGAGTAGTAAAAATTTGATTTTAAAGTTCGATATCTCGAAAACGATTAAGTTTGAATTTTGTTTAGAATTTCGAGAAGAATTGAAATATAGAGTAACATACAGAGTGTTCCATTAAAGAAAAAGCAACTTTGTTTCGTCATGACTTTTTGACTGGTCCGGTGTACTTAATTTTTTTTTACTCTAATTAAAAAAAACCCTAAAATGTTTGTATCTTATAACATCTGTATATCAATTCTCAAATAACATGCTATTCTTTATCCTAACATTCACACAAAAAAGTTTCTGATAATTTTTTAGTCGTACCTACAAAAGTATCGGAATCGTAGAAAGTTTTACGAGCGGGCACCCAAACGAATTAACTTTTCAGGCTCGATTCTGTTTCGTTTCGCGGCGTCTCCGATCCCATTTAATCTCAATAAACGTTCATGTTCACAAATAATTAACTCGCAGCTCATTTGGGCTAGATATATTTCAATCGATGGTGGGAAACTCGCTAAGTTGGTAACATGATTAACTGGAAGGCGGACGAGGTCTCGTAATGGTTTTATATACCTTCTCATCAATTTTAGTTAATTCGTTTTTCAATTGATGCTCCGCAGGTCGAAACCTAAACTTTTATTGCGCCAGAGAGATGTTTTCCACCATAAACCTAACACCTGTCTAATAAAAAAAAATAAATAAAAGGGACGCGTTTCCTCTTTGCGGGGATTTTCATTAGGAGTTGTAAAAAAGTCGAAACAGAGAGAGATTATACATCGGCCATAAATTATTGAATGTAACTAGCGGAATTTACATGCAACATGTTTGATATTTTTATTATTAGCCATTCATTTCCCAGAAACCAGAAACGTTACGACTTTTACACATATACATCATTTATATTTATGTTTACACAAGCTTTTATGGACAAAATCAATGGGTGACGGCATTAGAGTTATGACTGCATAATGCATTTGACGCAATTATGCTGGAAACCGTTTCACACGGGGTATTTCAAACGCATCAAATCACACACTTCGTCGGTGCTCTTTGCACACTCGCGGGATTTTTTCGTACACAGGATGTCTGTGAAATAAATGCCTTCCTCTAAACAAACAATTTTTACTGATCCACCTGTGGTTTAAAATGCCAAATTTACAAGATAAAACATTTGTCAAAGCAAAGAAACAGAAAATTTTGGAAACGGCCCTGTTGTGTACACTGCACAATTTCGACGACGTCGCCTATTATTTTAGGGACTCGGAGAAAAGTGTTGAAACACTGTTGAGCATGAAATGAATTAAAAATTAATAGAAATGAACTACTTATACTAAAGGGTAACGCAACTCTAGAATTTTAGAAAAAAATATTTTCTGATATGTGAAGAATACAGGAAAAAAGTTTTAGGGAACACGAGTTTTCGAGTTTTGTTGAGGTGGCGTGCAACCACTTGCAGAGAACTAGAGGAGTGCTTATTGTACTCTAGACCAGGCGGTATCTGTTTTGGTTTGGGTGAAACATATATCCACGGCGATTTTTGGCTTATTGGCTTTCAAATATCACTAGGAATGAAAATTTTTCTATGCGCATAAAAAAACGTGGGCTTAACTTTTGGCGACGCAATATGTTAAAAAAATTCGGAAAATGTCATATTTTTCTTCCTATTTAAATATGTATCTTTTCAAGAGTTGATTTTAGGCGAAAATGGAAGAGGATAAAAATATTTGTAATTAAATTTTACAAAATATGACTAGTTACAAATCGAATGAATCATAATAATTATTGTAAAAATCGAAAAAATCGCAAAAAAATGGGTTAAAAAACATCATTTTTTAGGGAATTTTGGGGCCTTTAAGTTGGGTATAGGACCTTCATACTTGCCTCAAAAAAAGCTCATGTTATGTAGAATCATCACACCAAATTTCATCAAAATCTGTTCGATAGATTTTGCATAATAATTTTGCTATCCTGATTTTGAAAAAAAAAAAATTCAAATTTCAAATTTTCAAAATTTTGCACAGCAAATACCAGGGCCCAAAATCTCCGTGGATATACGAATCACCCAAATATGGACTCTTTGAAACAGATACCGTCTGGACTACTCGTTATAACGCGCGCGGTAGTTATTATAGACCAAATTGAGTCTCAGACCAAGCCGAGAGGATGAGGCAAATGTCAATATAGAAGTCCAATTATATGAGGCTAATTAGAACTTATCCAAAAAAAGAAATTTATGGTAAAAAAATGAAAAATAAAGATATTGCTAAAAATATCGTAAAATATGAGGAACTAATATATAACAGTTATGACAGTTGTAGACTTTTAGACGGGCTTTAATTCCCGTTAAGAAATACAGGGTGTCCATTTGGAAAAAAAATGTTGCTTTTGAAAAAGATAACATTTGTTATGATTTTGTGAACATCTTGTATTACATATATAAACAGTGACCACTTCAGAATTTACGGTGAACCGAGTACAATATGTGTGACGATTGCTTAGATTGTATCTCAAAAAACGAGTATATCACCAACGAAAGTGTAGCGCCGAAAATGTAATTTTTTATATTAAAATATTAATATCACGGAAACTGCTGATTTTTGGCACATAGTACTTACCTATTACGAAAAAGTAGCACAATTCCATGTAAAATATAAATATTCACTCAAATACAGGCTGTTCTATTGAAAAAATACAACTTCGATCAGCCCTCCGAACACGAATCACCTTGTATAAGTCAAATTATTTTTAAAATGTGCATTTCTTGCCCCCCGTCCAAACCTATTTTGAAATATTTTGCCTCAATTATATTCTAGCGATAAATTGCCACAGCGTTGACACACCCTGTACGGGAGACTGTGACAAATACAATTTTGTAAAAGAAATATTTTTCCTATCCTTTCGGTAGTTTTCTTTTGAATGTTCACTAAATCAATAATTTTTTAATTTCCCTACGATGTTCCTTTGCTTTTAGTATACAATATCAGAGTTTTTTTTTGTGTTTTTGTTCCAAGACTATCTGTTAGTAAAAAACCTTTCCAGCCATCAGCACTCTGAAAAGAGGTGTCGTTGCTTGCCTCACCTGCAGTCGCCATTTTGAATCCAAATCGTTTAAAATAATTGACAGCACCACCTGAAAACATGTATACCTAAGCCGTTTTGTTCCCGACACTATATGTTGTATCGATTTTTCCTTGAAAATTGCCGAAAATCACTTTTTTCCTCTCTCTATAGTGGCGTTACCTCTTAAACAATTCTACAAAAATTGCTTGAAGATCGCCATCGTCGACAATTGACGTTCGGTAACACTCACAACATACCTAAACGAAAAAATCTAGAGGATTCAAATCCAGACTTCGCGCTGGAACGTCATCTAATAAATCAGGAAGGGTATTTGTTAAAAATTCATTTAAGCTAGGAGGTAGCACAATGTTCATTTAGCATATTTATTTAATTCATGTTTAGAAAGAACACATAGCAGTTAGGTGATGAACAGAAAATAAGAATTTTTTTTCAACAATATCTCCTTCAAAATAGTTAATGAAGACCATTCGTTAGAGGTTAGCCCACATGACTGGGTCTCACATAGATTTGTATCCTTTATTTAAAATCCGTCAATCATGTGAACTGGTAAAACAACGAAAAAATAATCATGATAATTTAGTTCTAAAGAAATGAAAATGATGATCTCTCATCCAAGTCAAAGAAAATGTTGGATGCAATTTTGAAGGTTCTGTGATAGAAATTACATTATTACTCACTGTTCGTGTTTTTAATCTCTATTTTAGTAATGTTACAAAAGTTTTGCAACTATAACTAATTTTTTAGATTTAAAGTTTGCTGAGAAATATTTATGTTCCTTTGTTATTCCGAACAAATGCTTTTATCTCAAGTATTACTAATTATATTAATCAAGTAAAGAAAACTGTATGTAACCCTAAATATTGCGGGGTAATGATTACCTACGATGCTTTTATAAACCATTAAATATATTAAAAGGATTTATCAACTGTATTTTTTATTCCAATAAATATATCACAGTTTCCTAGTCTTTTTAAATTATTCTAGTTTTTTGAAAACATTACAAAAAATCATCTGCTGTGGATAATTTATTGTTGATAACAATGTACATGGATTTAGGGAAAATGTATATGTTTGAAATCAATTTCGTTTTTATCGAGTCTTTCAAATGTATTCCCTCCTTGCTGTCAGCTGATTGCGACGTTGCCACATTAATCCTCAAGTCAGACAGAAATGCAATTATTGGTTTCTATTTCTAATTAATACAGCTGTACTATGTTCAAAACTTACATTAGTTTTACATCAAAAATAAGATAATACTGTGGTACTATCTATGGAAAAGTTTTGTTTCACAATTTCTACATTTTTTTCTTAGTTGTCGGCATAAAAAGAGCCGCACCGTCCATCTTCGCCATATAAACCTATGTTAAAATGAACAACTTTCAACAACAATATCTCAAAATCTAGATTCAAAAAAAATATCAAAAAAATATGACGCACAGAGGGAGCACTGGGTAATACGCTATATAAATTTCAAGTCACTACATCTGTGTATTTGGGTAAACCCGATATACATCCTTAAGTGAATTGGATAACACAATAATGAATTTTATGATTCAGTGATGGGGCCCTGGGCTTGGGACGGGACCAATTTGGTTTTTGACACATGCCAAAAATGTTCATTAGCCACTTTTCGACCGATTAACTTTTTCTATAAACATCTCACAAAAGTTACTGTTTTTATTGCAATATTCTACTCATATTACTTTACACCAGAACTGACATAGACTGGGTCAGAAGCAAAAAACACAATTTCAGCCAATTTGACCGAGACCACAGTTTCATAAAGTTCTTGCAAGGTCCTTTAAACTAACAAACACCTTGTATTTAGTTAGTTATTTCCGACCTATATTCACGTGAATTTTTTTGTTTAAAACGAAGTACTCTATGAACTATTAAAGTTAGTACCTTTAAAAAGGCAACACACTGTACAATTACACGTATAAAAACGCCGCTATTGTGAAAACCCTCGGTTTCGTCGCGGTTTAGAAAAAAGCCGCTTCAGTATTTTACCCGTACAAGTAGAGGACCATTCATAAATATCAGCTTGTAGATTTTAATAAGATATTAGTATTTCATTTCGGTTGTCCAGTATTCCCCAGACTTGTAGGTTGGAGTTTGCCCAAAAGCAATTTGAAAACCTCAAAATATAAACGTAAACGTTATTATGCGTGAACACGGGTTCCATTCGAATCCGATCGCAATGCGGGGTGGTCTTAGAGCCTATTTTTGCCCGACGTGAACCGATGCAAGGTATACATGTCCAATGGGCGTTCCTGAATTATTCTTTTCTCTTCCAACTCGTGAGGTTATGCAAGCAATATGGGCGGTGTAGTATATTCCGGGCCGAAAGTGAGGTACACTCGCGGTAAACAATTTTCTGGCCGCTTTGCCTTCGTGTCAGCAGCCTAGGAATAATATTGTTTAGTATATGTTTCGTTTTCGTGGAAATGTACACCGAGAAAAGTAGTTTAAGTGCATTTTGTAGCGTTTCTTTAGAACCCAGCAAATTAGCCCAGTTACTGTAGCTGAAAATATAGTAATAACTCCGAATTTTTTATAACTGCATCGATTTTTCTCAAAATTTAGAATTAGGCTCATCTTACCCCCCACCTCAAAACTTATATATGCGCTAGGTGTGCTTTTTGTTCTTAAGGAGTGAAAACCACCCCTTATTGGAAAAAAAAGAAAAAATACAAATTTAAGCATTTTATGTGATCAAATCTTTTTTATTTGTGCAGTATGAGTAATTTCATGTGTTATCTAACATGCAGCTTAATGTATCCCAAATTTTCAACCCGGAAAAACTTTTAAAAACCACTCCTTTGAATGAAAATATTATATACTTTTTTCAACTTGAAACGTTTTAATCATGCATTTATATCAAATTAAAATAGATTTCTTTATTAAAAAAACTTTTTTTCGATTGCAACTTTTTAAACCCTTGAAAAATACCCCTTCTTTCGAAAATAAAATGAAAAAATATTATTGAAAGAGTAGAAGCATTTTAAATGTCCATTCGTATTAAATGAACATTTATTCCCTTCTTATAAAATAATTTTGAATTGATTGCAACTTTTCAACCCTTAAAAATTACCCCTTACATTTATATACATAGGCATAATATACACACACACACACACACACACACACAAAATTAAGATTATTTTATAAATTTGTATTTTCCTTTTTAATAATAATAAATACAAAAACACATTATAATTATATTATGTAAATGATTATTCGTCGTTAAAAAAGATCTAAATGCTTCAAAATTCTTGTTTGACCTAAATTTTCCTAAAATTATCACCAATACATGTGTTTATTTTTTTGACGATAACTTTCTTACTTTTTAAGATTTTTAATCGCACAGACTCATTTTGCAGGGAATTGTAAGGGCTACGTGAACTGTTGAGTTAATCCTTTTTAAGCCCTTCATTTCAAGTTTGAAGGGTTTAAAGGGCTCGAAAAGGTTTGTTCTCACATTCATATTATAACTTAAAATGGCGATATCTCGATTAATATTAATTTTAGAGGAATAAAAAATAAAGCAAAATCATCAACAAAAATAAAGCTAAATTTTTTTACTCTTGAATTTTTTTCGTACACCCTTTAATTTTTAAGTTACAGCGTAAAAATCGAATTTTTTTCAAAAATTTTAAAAATTAAAATTTTCAAAGTTTTTTTTTCGAAATCATGCTTTGTAAGTGACCCAGAATATATTCTTAGAACATAAATGAAGAAATCTGTAAATGGATTGCATTTAATTTTAATTCTGTCGCCAAAGGCACTGATTTGTTCGTTTTTTCTTAAAAAAATGAGACTATCATGTTATTTCGATAATATTTCCGTTAATTTTGATTGTAAAGACTTTTAAAACAGCTCATTTTAAAGGTTTTTCAAAGTACTTTAAAAAAGGTTCAAATAGTTTTTTCCTAATATTTATGGTTTTGGCCTTATTTAACGTTAACTGGTTCCAATTTAGTTTTTAGCTAACATATGTTTAAAAATCCATAACTTGGTTTATATTGTAATTAGAGAAAAACAAAATAATGCCATTAGATTTGTTTTTATTACCTTTCTTTTTGTTCATTACAACTTTTTCGTTAAATCCAATGGTTTCAGAGTTATTTGCAAAAAACTGTCCGAAAACAAGCACTTTTTCAGTAAAAAATCAACATTTTCAATGACGAATTACTCGGAAAGTATTGGATTATCCAAAAAACTTTATATAACATTTGTTACTTAAAATTGACTCCTCTGTCGATTCCTGCGGTTATTTTTGGCCTAAAAATTTCCATCCGCAGGGCAAAAGCACACTTCGGCACTATATAAGTTTTGTTCTTTGAGGCATTCCCCGATTGACATTCAGTCAAAATTTCACGTCAATCGGTTCAGTTATAAAGAATTCGGAGGTAAAAACCCTGAGTAACTGGACTAAATATAAAAACAGTTTTTTTGAAAACCTTGTATTCTATTATAAGCCCCTATTCGATACCAGAAATATAGGTGTCGAAAAAATTTGTTTGATAAGATTTAAAAATATATATTTGAATTTGTTTGAATTAGTTTTAAAAACATTTGAAGCATTGTAAAAAATACGAACGTTAATAACATAATATAGGAGTATGTTTTTTGACAAGAAATTTAGTAAAGAGGATAATTATTGTTGGATAAAAAAAAACAATTCATACTGTCAAAATGTCATTTTATCTAAAAGAATGATGTTTATAACAGGGTGGGCCATTAGTGTGAGAAAGTAAAATAACTCCCTTGTTATTCGTAATACAGAAAAAAAGTTTATATAGGAGTTGTACAGAATCAAAAAACCTAAAGGTCAAAATTAAATTGATACATACAGGGTGATGAGTAAAAACGGGGCACGCCAGATATTACATTTTATAAATGGAACACCCTGTATATTTTGCCTATATATGGTAATATAAACAGTTTAACATTTTAGTGCGGGGTTTTCAGTAAATTGAACTACAAACAATCACAAATGAACTCAATTAGCAATATAACGACTAATGTTTGACAAAGTATTCATAATACCACAAGTTGAATGCTGTTATAGAAAAGAATCACTTTGGATGCACAGACAAAAAAATGTCGTTTTTTTTTCGAGAGAATCAACACATTTCCTTGCACCAGGTGATCGGTTTTTGTTTTTCACTTATTCTAAATTGTTTTACCAAATTATTGTTTACTCATATGTGACAAACTAGTGAAGATCTGCATAAAGCATGTAGCAGCCTACTGTTTCTCACCTACCGACAAGGAAAACGTACGGTTCAATCTGTAGGCATTAACGGTTTCGGAAAAATACCTACAAATATTGCCAGATTCCTGAAACTAGAAAATCTAGAAACTTGTACCCGTAGTTCATTTTGCAAATCAGACATCACTACTTTGAAACATTTTGGAGATTGGAAAAGAGACAAAGTAGCTGAAGGATAAGTCGAGGATTTTTTCAACAGTAAATCAAAATTGAGAAGAAAATTTGGGATGATAATAATGCTGACGCTGCTTCTACTACTGCTTATTTTATAGTTACTGCAGCAAATATTAATAGAATGATGTCTCCACAAAGAAATTGAGCCTTGTTGTATTGGTTTTGGTAGTGAAATCGAATTCCACAATGCAACATTGCCTTTTTTTAATGTTTAATGTTTAATGTTGTTTTATAGTTTTATTTCACTAGCGACTAAAAAAATTTTGTGAATAGTGATTGAAATTCGGTTTCAGGCAGCAAGAAACCCAACCCGTAGAACACCCACGAAACTGCAACTGGTTTACCGATTTTTCTGAGTGTAGGGATAATAGTATATTCAGAACGGACAGCGCAAACACCGTATATGTTTCACTTTCGTAGAAATCTGTAGTTTTAATGAGAGGCCGTTTCCGTTACTGCCCGGGGCGAAGACTCGAGAAATTTTTGTGATAAACGACTTGCATGATACGGGAATCAAAACTTATTTATCCGTATTTCTAAAAGGGTGTAATTTTCTGCGGTGCATACATATTCATCGGATAGAATTACCAATTTATGGCACTGCAATATTAGCCTTAAATATTAATAACATCGCCGCCAACGCTCTGCTAAGATATTCATGGCGCATACGCGTGGAACGAACTACTGGGATTGGAAGATATAAGTCTCTGTCTGCAGCCGATTACAAAATAATAATAATAAAAAGATGAACTAGGTGACCAAAACTTAACAGGTGTTAAAATAGTGGCAACTTAAGTGTCTGCAGAGTGGGAAAAATTGGGGAAAAGTCAGCAAACTGTAAAATGATAGAAAAAAGGTGGGTAATAAGTGATGAGTTATCAGTGGTACCAGTACCTACAGATGGTTTAATCTGATAGACGACTACAGAGCTCTTTTTTCGAGAAAATAACAATGGTGCAAACCGCATCTCTCTATCTTTTACCGTTTTTGAGCTACAGGGCGTTCAAGATGTCTTAAAACCGTTTGAACATTTTACAGACACTTTTTTAAGATACATTCGATGGCATAAAAATAAATGTGATAATATTTTAAATTTTTGTGATATGACCACAATTTGTGTTTTTTATATGGAACACCCTGTATTCTATTTCAAAAACGGAAAGAGGGCTAAAAATGCATTCCAAAATATTATACATACTTTTCTTATTATTTTTTTTGTGTAGATTTGCGGAAAATATAAAATTACTTTATGTAAAAAGAATTTTAGATTGTTTTTTTAAATTTGTATTAAACTAATATTTTTAAGAGGAAAAAATACGACAGCTAATAGTAGAATACATCTTTTTTTTAAGATGTGGTAAATGGTCAGGTAAATATTTAAACGATTCAGAGTATACAAATTAATTTCTGAACTTTGTTTTATAGAAAAAGTGGTGCGAGAGCATACTTTTCGTGATACAAACGAAAATTAAAAAAAAAAGATGGCATAACTCGAAGCCCACCCAAATTGGCAAATTGGCATTCCTCATAAAATCCAATAACACTTTACTGATAACAATTCTGTATTTTGTCAGTTAAAGTGTGATGTAAATAAATATTCCAATTTTAGATTCATTTCGTTAAAACCAACTTTGCCTTTAGGGCAGACAGACGATCCCATCTCTTACAAATTATATAATCCCTAAAGTAAACAAACTACAATTTAAAAGTCAAGTGGGCTTTGTAAGGTACTTGATCCCTTCTAGTGAAAGGTGAAAGCAAAAGGAATATGAATTCCTTGAAAATGTTGCCATTCATCCTCAAAGTGACAAGTTTGGCATTTTGTCTCAAATTTTTGTGAAGGCGTTTTTCGTTTCAATTAAATTAATATATAATATCGGTAATTAGCTAAATTTCCATCTACAGGCATTACCTATATACCCTGTGTCCCAAAATGATGGAACCAAAATTCTTTTTTTTTTCTAGTTCAGATTTTAAAAAATCGCTGAAACAGGTCAACTAGTAAATAGAAATTGTCACTTTTCCGTAATCTTTTCTATTTTTTTGAGCCATATTTTTAAAATAGGACGCTCTATATTTTATAGTATAAAAGGGTGCTCTTCTAAAGACGAATACAACGATATAAGGTTATACCTACTTTTTTGTTATCGTTGTCAAAAAAATGTAAAAAATTGTCTTTTATGTCGTACTGACGACTATTTCAAACAATCATAGGCTCTCCTGTACTTTCAAAACGTACTTACTCTTTATTAATCTTTTCCTACTTACTTTAAAGCTTTTTTTTCTAAAAAAAACACGTCGATGAACATATCAAATTCACCAGAGCACCTTAGGTATAACGTAAATCGTTTAGTTCCGATTCATTTGATGTTAAATTATTTTGAAAAACGGTTATCCGTTTAAGCCAAAAGAAGAGAATTGAAACTTTAATTATGATCGGATGCGGAGATAAAATCCCTAGTCAACAGGAGGATTGTGACTTATTTCACCATATCCAGACCAGAGAATTAGTCCAGCTACAATAAGTAAAGTATCCAAAAATCGGAAAGTATAAAAGATTTGCCTGGATCAGGAAGGCGAAGAACGGTAAGCGAAAATGACCGTAAAAATGTGATACTCGCCGTTACTGAAAATCCTCACTCATCCATTAGATCTATCTCATAAACTTCAACTTATCGAAGTCTTCAGTTCACAGAACTCTGAAGTCTCAAAAGTGGCATCCTTTCACAGTTAACGTCTTACAAGAACTATGGGCATATGACACAATTTGTTTGAAAGACAACGCAACTTAAAAAATCATAAATTTCACTGACGAAGCAACTATTTGCTTAAACGGAAGCGTGAATAGGCAAAATACTAGCTTTTGGAGTCCGGAAAATGAAAAACATACACAACGGCCAGAAAAAGTGAATGTTTGGGCTGGAATAGTAGCAAATAGCATACTGGGACCTTATTTCTTTGAGGGCAATTTGACAGGCGACATTTATTTGAATTTTTTGCCTTTTCAGCTGATTCCAGCCCTGGAATTAATTTTTCCTAACCCCAATGAGTACGATATGCTTGCTGGTGATGTCTGGTTCCAACAAGATGGAGCCTCGGTGTGAGAAATTACCTTAATGAAGTTTTCCCAAATCGATGGATGGATGGATAGGCAGAAGAGGGTCGCTTGAATGGGCACCACGCTTCCCTGACTTAACCCCACTAGATTTTTTTTGTGGGGTTATCTAAAAAGCAAAGTGTCTAACAGACCAGATACTATCGAAGGGTAAGGGCTAGAAAAAAAAGTTTTTCATAAAAGCTAATAAGAAAGTTATAACAATTTCAAATTTGTTGTTCACCCCCCTAAACAGAGATTTTAACGAAAACCTCGAAACAGGTCAATTTAATTTTGTCAATTTGTTTACATAAATCATATTTTTTAATTCTTTTTGAGTAAATATGATTTTTTTATAGATAAAAAAGATTGTTTTTCTGAAATAAAAAATAAGGGTGGCATTATTTTAATAGTATAGAAAAAAACATTGTTTTAGTTTTGTTAAATCATTAAAATTAACTATTAAAAATTTGATTTTGTTATAACTTTCTTATTAAAAAATTAAAAAATATACCTATTTTTCTGAAAAGAAAAGTTACATATTTTAGAGCAGATTGAAATAAAAAATTACAAAATTCATTCATTTTCTGTTTGTTATGATTTTTTTAAATTTCTGAAATTTTCCCTTAACTTCTAGCCTCCCTAACTCTGTTAATTTTAATAGTACAAGAAAAAGTCAAGAGGCCATTTTTATGTAGAATTGTATGCTTTACAATTTTTATGAACTTTTTTTCTAGCCCTTACCCTTTTTGAGTTATCTTCAAAAACCCCTTTGTTTTATATTTTTTCACCCTTGGCCGGGGGTTGAACAAAAAATTACTCTCACTTATTGTTATTATACACCTTAAACTAATTCATATCAAAAATTCAGCCAAGTTGACCAAAATTTCGATTTAAAGGCTTATTTAATTGGACTATTTAGAAGGTCTATCTATTTATACTATAAAACATAGGACGATGAAAATGTCGGTAATGTTTTAAGTCTGTCAAACACGACAAAAAAAAAAAAAGAAAATATTGCAGAAAAGTAACAATTTCTATTTACTAATTTACCTGTTTCAGTGATTTTTTTTCTTTCAACTGGAAAAAATTATGAATTTTGTTCCTGTAAAAATACAAAGTTACCTACCAACGCATACACTACGCATAAATTTTGGATTGAATTTTTCTTATTCATTTTTGTAGCTACAGCCGGGCAACGCCACTAATGCGAGTTTTATTAAAGTTTTTGTCGTCTCTTTGTAGTGGGCAGTTTATCCTGTTTTACACATCGGCAAAATTAACGCACGCGAGGATAAAAACTAATCCTTGAATTTATATAATGGTACGTGTCGTCATTTCCTTCTGATTGAAAAAACATTTTATTGTCATATTACCATCCTGCGTAAAAAATGAAATGATTTGTTGTATATAGCATTAAACGACACACTTTGTTGAACATCATGTGAAGAATATTTCAATAATGGGACTGTAGGCTTTTGTTGTCGGTGATATTTTAGTCACAATTATAAAGAAATAAATTATAATTAATATGTAGCTGGTTACATAACGTAAAAAATGTCAAGTGTATATGAATGAATTTTTTTTCAAAGCTCTTGAATTCATTTGAATCGACAACCGCATCGTACATTGTCATTACCTGTCGCTGTGTTATTAAAGTACCTAATTCTTATGTTGAGTTAAATTGCAAGTATGCACCACGGACAGAATAAAGGCTTGCTTCTTTAAAATTGTTTAGTGAGGCACATTTTAACAGAACGGGGAAAACTGCATGGGGTCTTTATGTACCTGATGTTTGTTTCTCAGTTTAAGCTTTCTCAGTTTATGTTATAATAGAATATGAAAAGGTTTTTAGCCAGGGCGGTTGAATGAGGGACAGAGACGATATTAGATATCTCGGTGATCATCTGCAAAAAAATTGTGGCGGCCCCCATCCAAGACATCATTTTGCATGCGTTTTTTCGTTTTCTTTAGAAGCAATATTTACTTTTTGTGGAAAAATTAGCTATACAACTGATCTAAACAAAAGTGACATACTTAACGATGTCAAAAATGTTATTGTTACTAATATTTGAAAAGAAAATGTACATATATAGGGCGTTTCTGAAGTAGAGGCCAAAAATTCATGAGCGTATTCTATGGCCAAAAATAAGGATTTTTTTTCTATATAAATGTGGGGTCTTAGGGATTTTTTGTTTCTTTACACTTTTTTGTATTCCAAACCTATTAACAACAAAACCGATTTATTTGAAGTGCATTTTTACGATACTCATTAAATTACTTAAAATAATAAGAAAATTATTAATTAACAATGGAATTACTTTACTATTATTTATTATAACAAATGTAGGAAATGATCACCTTCAGTCAAAATTCATGCTTCAGATCTTCTTGAAATTACAGCTCGAACACCTGCAAAAATTCCAGGAGTAGCTCTTATCACATCACAACCGACTATAATTTGTTAACGTAAGTACTCCTCTGATTCAATGTGAATCTTGTCTTAGGATGTTTTCAAACAAAAAAATCAATTGGGTTCATATCCGGTGATCTGGGTGGCCAAGGTTGACCTGGTTCTTATGATTTCATATGTCAGGTTATGTAAACAGCAAAAATTATAGAACCCTGGGTTGTCAGAAAATCCTTATACATTTGCAGAAACCAAGTACATCCTTTAAAAGTAGGCGTTTGGGTAACGGTACATTGTAAATACTGAAAGATATCGAACACTTATTTTGGAGCCATTTTCAGCACAATTTTATGATGATAAGTCACAAGTAGGTTACTCTTAACAAGATGGGACAACTTACATACTGCAAGAGCAAATACAATTTATGAAATAATTTTTTGATAATCGACCGATTAGTTTCCTCCTGTAGATAATGAAAAAAATCAGTGCGATTGTGGAAGTTCCTCGGGATCGTCCAGACTAATAATTAGTTCATTTGTTTATAAGGCCATAACTTGTAAACTATTCAACTTACCGATTCCAGATTTCGTGTGAGTTATTAGGCAGTGATAAGGAATGAGAGGATGCGACGTTCTGGTAATAATAACGCAGTTTATAAATGTTTAATACACAAGTGATAAATAAAATTCTTCTTTACTTTTGATCTAATCAATATTTTTTCACGCTCGAGGGCTAGTTTTCTAGGTCTTTTGAAGACGAAAAAAAAGTACTTTACTGTTTTCTCGAGAAAATGAACGGAAAAAAGTTATAAGCGAAAAACGTGAATTTACCGACAGAAGCAGCAGCACGACAACATTCGTTCCGAACCTATCACCAGGTTCAGCAGTGGTATGGAGTTGGAAAAATGCAGAGCGGTGGGGGATGGAAAAAAAAAACAAAAATAGGCTAATTCCTGTCACCACACTCGAGCCCCCAGCTCCAGCAAACTTGCTAAAACTAAATTCTTGTAGATGTAAAAAAGGATGTCGAGGAGTCTGTGGATGCAGAAAGGCTGGACTAAAGTGCTCTGTTATCTGCACGAATTACAATGGTAGGTACCTGCGACAATTCGGATGTTGATCTGCAATATAGTGATGAAGAGGAAGATACGGAGACGGTTCTTCAGCAAACCTACGACGAAATCGATGAAGAAGGTGATGAAGTCGAAGAAGAGAACCCTATCGCGGATAACTTGGAAGAACTTCCTATCCGTGAGGGTTTGCTCAGTGCTGAAAACGAAGAACTCACAAAACCTGGTCCATCAGGGATAGCGAAACGAAGCAGAATGCATTAAATTTAGTCAACAGTGCATCACATGTGGATTAGGCCTACTGGGGATATCACTAAAAAAACGCTCCAGGAACTCTACTTCATGGTGGTGTGGAAATAAGTTTGTTGGCCAATACGCCTGTTGGAGTAGACTTTGCGGCGCTCATACGCCGAAACGATTCATTTCACAGAAAAAAGGTTATTACATATTATAGAAAATGTTCTCTAGTTTAATTTATTACATAACTATTTTCACCGTAAAGTGAGTCGGAAGGGAAATATCGTCAAAAAACTGTTTTGGAGCACCATTTTTCTAATATGGCGCCTACTTCCGGAAATAAAGAGGTGGCAAAGTAAAAATTCGGAAAGAGCACGTCAAAATCTATAAATGTACCAATTTTCAAAACTGCCCTAAAACTTCACAGGCAAAACTTCCAACTGATTGGACTATAGTGATAAATTCAGTTTGCTGAAGCAGAAAGTCGCGAAATGGTCGTTTCCCAGCTTATTTTCCTGGCCTATATTTTGAAGGAGAAATTGTTGAAAAATAATTCTGATTCTTTGCGCATCAACTACCTACGACCATGTCGTGGTCAGAGTCCGTCATGTTAGTCTTGGTGTGTGTGTGTGTGGGTGTGCGTACCGCCTGAATGTGAATTTAGAAAAAATGTGCCACATGAGCCCGTTAAAAAAACAAAGAAAGATGCCAAAAACATATTTTACAAAACCACGGGCTTTCCCACAATTGTCTCACACAACCGAGCGGTCCCAACGAGGTTCTTAACCAAACACACAAATATCCACATTGCAATATGTTGTTTCCGGTTTATTAAGCAGGATATAGGCGGCATTCCCTTCCGGCCCGCGAGGCTCATTGTGGTCGCCCGGCCAGGATCAACGAAGCGCGCTCTGGGGGCGTGGGGGTCAGCGAGTCCTGCGAGCCGGCGGATTCGACGGCCGTGAAGATCCCCAATGTGACGCGGGTGGCACAAAAACCGGCTCGATTCCAGGTTTTGTAATGAGAGAAATCGTCGGTAAACCGGCACGGGTGTCGATTGGATTTAGATAGATGTGTCAGGAGCCGTTAGAATATCGAGTATTGTCGAGTATTAAATAATAAACAGGCAGTCGAGGCAGTGGCGGGTCGTTGTGAGGGGTCTACAACCATTTTGTACCGTCAAATACGTAATTAAGGCGTCATTTCAAAATATTTTTTGTTTTAAGTTTTATGTTTTTATACAGAGTGTTTCTTAAGTAAAAAGGAAAGCCATTGTACACCTACAGTTTGTCAAAAATTTAAAAAAAATCAGTTTTTCTTCAAGCGTATAATAATACTTATATTATATAGTGCAATGCCTGCTTTAGAAGCAGCCTATTGTTTAACTAGTACAAATATTTTTCATTTTTTAACTAGTAAAAAAATGTAACAATGTGTAGATAAGTATCCTAGCAACGAATTAAAGATTCAAGAAGCTTTGACGTTTCATTAAGTGTTAGTTGAAATTTGATGTCGCGTTGGGTCGTTTTTAAAATGCCTGAAGAAATGCAGTGCACACCACCAGAATTACTGGAAATTGAAATACATCAGTGGCAACACTTATACCAACAAAGTCGAGAAAAATTTATGAAAATGCTTACGATAAATTCATAAATTGGGCAAAAGAAAATAATGCACATATTTATTCAGAAAATGTGGATGATAGCATATTTTACAAGATTATCCAGAACACTGAAAAGTTCAACTTTATGGGCGCAATATTCAATGGTAAAATCTAAATTAAACATAATGTAAATATTGAGAAATATTCAAAATTAATTACATTTTTGAAACGACAAGGTGAAAATTATAAACCAAAAAAGTCGAAAGTTTTGTCTAAAAAAGAATTTGACGAATTCCTGAAAAGCACCTGATGATAAATATTTAGCAACCAAGGTATGTACTTTTTAAATTATAGGTACTTAGATATATATTTAACCTTTTTATATTTGTAATACAAAATTTTGTTATAATTTGTAAACTTCAAGTTATTTTATAGTATCCATTACGAGAATAATAAACAGTTTTCGGAAATAAAGATAGCTCATTGGAAGAATGTTGTAAAAACTCATAAATATAGATGTCTTAAAATTACGTCATGTTTTAGAATTTTCTTGCATTTTCCAACTTTTTTTATTGTTACAAAATTAATAATTCTATATTTTTTAGGTTGCACTAATATTTGGAGTCACAGGAGCTTGTAGATGCGATGAACTCATTCAAGTAAAAGTTAATGATGTAAAAGATTTGGGAAATATAATATTAGTAAATATTCCCAATACAAAAACTAAAAAACATCGTTCATTTACCATAATTGGAGAGTTTTATTTAAATTTATACAGAAAATATGCTACTCTTCGGCCAAAAGACATAACTTTTGATAGATTTTTTATTAAATATCAAAATGGCCATTGTCATCGTGTTGTGATGGGCATACATAAAATTTCAAAAGTGCCAAAAGATGTTGCATCATTTTTAAGGTTACATTGATACATTGCATAAGGATACATTGAAGATTCTGTAAACAATAAGAAACAGATAGCGATGAAAATATTAAACCCATTAGAGCATAATGAACCAAGTACATCAAGCGAAACTGTAAATATTGATCCTGAAAATAATTTAATCGAAGACTTTTCTGTTAATAATGGTACAATTGTTAACACTGAAACTGAGAAGCTTATTACAAGTAACGTATTCAACGACAGAACTGTAAACTTTGAAAAAAAGACAGCCAGAAGCGCTTTAAATATCAACAACTGTACCATACAAAATTGCACATTTAATATTCATGTTAATAAATAAAGTTTGATGATAGACATGTAGGTAATTTAGATGTTTATTCGTTTAATTCAAATTAAAGAAAAATAATTGTTACATTTGTTTTTTTATTCATGAATAAAGTGGTTAAAACTGTCATGTTTAATTAATCAATAAAATGTATAAAATGTATCAAATAAATAGTATTACCTACCTACTGATTTTATTTTGTGCTGAGATTGAACATCGCGTTATCCGCTATAAATTTTCAAAATTAGTAATTTTTTATATTCGCGCTTGAAGAAAAAATAGTATATGTCACTCGGAGTGGAAGGCTCATTATGTGTTTTGCCCAATTTGCTCAGCCTCGGCTAACGCCTCGGCGAGCAAACTTTTGGGCTCAACACATAATGATCGCCTTCTACTCCTAGTAACATAATATACTATTTTGATTTTTAATTTCTAAACCGCTTGAGATAATTTAACCAAATTTGGTGTGCATATTTAGTATGTCAGTAGGTATTAAACAAAAAATTACCAGCTTTATAAACTTACCAGTGGCGGAGGTGTAGGTATTATTGATCATTATTTGCCCAAAAAAATATATCACCCTTTATAATATTACAAATAAAATAAATCATCATATGCGTCATTGTACTATCTTCACTTTTTGTTTCTTTGCACTTTTTTGTACTCCAAATCGATGAACGACAAAATTGATTTATTTGATCAAGTGCATTTTTACACAGTTAAATAACTTAAACATACCTTAGGGAGGCCATGCGAAACAATAATAATAAGAAGACGTCATCTTATTTAATATTGTGTATTGTCAAATTAAGGGTATTTAAAAAGAAAATTAAGTTTTAATGACTTATGTATATTCAAATCCTGAAATGGTCAATATGGTTTACATTTATGGCCTTGCAATTCATGGTACTGAGACTAGTCGAATTTATATGGAACTATTTCCAAATCATCCAACTCGAAATCCAAGACTGATCAGAAATGTTTTTCGACGTCTTTCGGAGTCAGGTTCATTTCAGAAAGGTCCAATTCCTGGAAGACGAGTGAGTGTCAGAACGCCTGAGTTGGAAGAAGCTATTCTACACCAAATTGAAGAAGACCCAGATACTAGTATTAGAAAGATCGCTGTAAATCTTAATGTGAATCATAAATTAGTTAAGTCCGTTCTGAAACATCAACAGTTATACCCGTATCACATACAAAGGGTTCAAGTCTTACTGCCGCAAGACTACCCTGCTCCCTACAATTTTGCCACCGAATTTTGCAAAAAATTGAAAAAACATTGATTTTACCACTGGCGTATTGTTTACCGACGAAGCTAATTTCTCCATAGATGCTATAATAAACTTCCACAATAAACACGTTTGGTCTGATGAAAATCCTCATTCTAGAATGGAATCTCGACTTGAATCAGATTTCTTTGAATATGTGGGTGAGTACTATTGGAAATTTTCTTGTTGGGCCTTACTTTTTACCAAGAATTTTAACCGGTGTCTTCTACAGACATTTTCTTGAAAACGTTTTACCTGAACTTGACGATGTTCCCTATGCGCTAAGAGAAAGAATGTGGTTTATGCACGACGGCGCTTCCCCACATTTTAGTTTTATTGCTCGTGAATTTTTAAATGAAAGATTCGTCAGTGAAAAAACGACAACTCCAATAAATTCATGTTTTCTATAAACAGCATTTTAATCGTCTTCCATATGAAGAAATAAAGCAGTTGCTTTTTTAAAGCTTTACGACATGTTCCATTCTAAACTGAATTTCAGGATGTTTTCATGGACTTAATAAAAAAAATATGTTTCAGCAGACAACTCTGATACAGGCTTTGTAGGAATTTGCTGTATATTATTCCTTGCTATATATTTTATCGATTAGGTACATTTTCTGTAAGTTGGTATGTCAGGAAATTTTCTCTTTGCAAATGCAGTGTTTTGTTTCAATTCTTTTGACAATATCACATATCCGGTTTAAGAAGGTGTCAGTTCAATTTTTGCATCATAAATTGCTCATTGTCGGATTGCCAAGAATATGTCCATGACCCGTCTTCATTTCTAGTTTTACTTGAAAAAAAAAATGATTCATTACAATAAAGAGATCTTGTTCTGGAGTAAAAAATGCGCCATGAAATAAGAGCAGTAGGTATTAACTTCAAATTTTGGTTTTGTTACAATTTACAAGTAATTCGACGAAATGCCAACAAAATAGCTGTGAAGTATATACGATTCAATGTAGCAAAGGAAACAAATACGGACGACGACTCGTTTACAATGAACAATAACAGAATGTCGCGAAAAATTGCAATATAATGTTGTGTTTTAACGTAATATTGATATTATTATTTTAGTACTGTTTAATTTTATCAAAATTTAATTGCCAAAGCGAAGGAAATAAAATTACTGCTTCAAACACAATTAATGGAATGTGTAATAGAAAAAAACTATAAGAACCATAAATAAATAACTCGAACAATAGTTAATAGCACATAGAGTCATCAGGTTGAGTGGTGTGATGTCACAAAATGTGAACACTAAATTACAGTAATAAGAGCCCGATGAAAACCGCAGTAATAATGAATAAATCGGAAAATGTCAAATCAAAAGGACTGAGGCTATACAGGGTGGTTCCAAGGTAATGGGCCAAAATTCATGGGTATATTCCCCAAGTAAAAATATTGCGATTTAGCCGAACTTACCTTAGTCCAAAAGTTGATAGTTAAAGAGATACAGGGTGTTAAATGTAAAATATTATTTCAGTTTTCTTTTATTTATTCCTTAACAAATGCAACTATCATCACAAAATTTTGAGGATTGGAGTTCTTTGAGTAGAGCAATTGAAACCTGTTCACATTTTGGTTAAAGTTCATAGAGGGCGTTAGCTGCCGTAGATTGAATGTGTTAAAAATGACAACTTTTTTGTACTTTAAGGTATCTTTGCTCAAAATCTTATTTTCCAACTTTTTTTACACAAAAAAGGTATACTTTATGAAAGTAGCTATCTCGCGCCGTTTTCGAGATATTTGGGTTTGAAGCTTCCAATGCTGTTGCATTAAATTACAATTAAGTACCTACAGGTATTGTTAATTTAGCGGTAAAGTTTCATAAGTAGGATTTGGACGAAAATCAAATAATTGAAGTATTCCACTTGTCTAATTTCTATTAAGTATTATTCGTATAATAATCAAAGAGTTACATGAAATCAGTTTGTTGGAGAAACTATAAACACTTGAGAAGAACTTTAGTAGCAAGTTTTAAATGCTGCAGTCATTTTGCGTTAAGGATTTATACTTTAAAATAAGACAATCTTTTAATAAACGTGTTGATAAATGTATTGAAGTTAGAGGTGGACATTTTGAGCAAATATTGTCAAAAAGGCATATTTTTAGTAATGTTTACTATTTTACTGTTCATTACGATTTTTATTTCTAAATAAATCCTTGTTTTCACATTTCTAAATTATTTTAATTATTTCAACTATTAGCATTGGAAGTTTCAAAGCCAAATATCTCGAAAACGGTGCGAGACAACTACTTTCATAAAGTCCACCTTTTTTGTGTAAAAAAAGTTGGAAAATAAGAATTTAATACCAAAGATGAGACACCTTAAAGTACAAAAAAGTTATGTCGTTTCCAACACCTTCAATCTACGGCAGCTGGCGCCCTCTATGAACTATATCCAAAATGTGAACAAATTTCAATTCCTCTATCCAAAGAACCCCAAACCCCAAAATTTTGTGTAGATATTTGCATTTATTATAAGAAATAAATGGAAATACGAGGATGGTCTGAAAAGTTTCCGATCTAACAAAAATACAAGATTTTTTCAAAATTTTTTATTTATTTTTCAACATAGTCTCCTTGTAACTCTACACACTTTTCCCAGCGATGCTCCCATGTCTGTAACCCGTCCAAATAGTACTTGGGTTTTTTCTCTGCAAAATAATTCTTCACGAAGGTGATTGCCTCTTCATTTGACGAAAATCTCTATCCTTCTAGCGCAATTTTTAGATGAGGGAACAAAAAGAAGTCACTTGGGGCTAGATCTGGTGAGTAAGGCGGATGGTCAAGCAGTTCAAACCGTAATTCGTGGGTTTTCGCCATGACAACCGCTGAGGTGTGAGACGGTGCGTCGTCTTGGTGAAACAGGATTTTGTTTTTCTGGAAATGTGGCCGTTTTTCCGCAAGTTTTGCCTTCAGCTTGTCAAGTAATGATGCGTAGTATGCTCCTGTAATGGGTTTTCCTTTTTGAAGATAATTGATTAAAATAATTCCATGACTATCCCAAAAAACAGTCGCCATTACTTTCCCAGCCGAAAAAACAGTTTTTGCTTTGTTTGGACTGTATTTTTGTTTCGGGCGTATAATGGTGTATCCAAGTTTCATATACAATAATTAATCGGCGCCAAAACTCGGATTTATTGCGCCTAAATTGCGCCAACAGAGCGTTGGAAATGTTCATTCGAACACGTTTTTGGTCTAACGTGAGCAAATGCGGCACCCAACGCGCGAACAGCTTTCTCATGTTGTCCAAAATTTCACTGTGGTAAATGATGGTGCAGAGTCCCCATACACAGAATCCAACTCATCTTTGATTTGCGTAGGCGTATTGCCTTTCAAAAACAAATATTTAATGACAGCTCGATACTCGATTTTGTCCATTTTCATAAAAACACTCACTCAAACGACTGTTACATAACAACTGCGCGTCCAAAATAGCTGAAACTTTGGTGAGTAACTGTCAACAGATGAACAAAAATTCACGAAATTCACTAGCTTTTATTTACGAGTGCTGCCATCTTCATGTTGAGGTCGGAAACTTTTCAGACCACCCTCGTAAACTAAAATAATATTTTACATTTAACACCCTGTATCTCTTTAACTATCAACTTTTGTACTAAGGTGAGTTTGGTTAAATCGCAATATTTTCGCATCGGGAATTTCCCCATGAATTTTGGCCCATTACCTCGGGACCACCCTGTATAAAGAGACGTCCGCAAAAAACTTTAGATATATTTTAATAAGCAGAATACATTCGCCCAGCTGCGTAGTGCTTTTCCAATTAACGACAGCTTTTCTCCTATAATAACAGTCCAGCACGAGCCGCCACTGGATCAAAGGTGATATTCGACTTACGTAAGAACCCGTTAAATAAAAATATGTTTCCATTACTCGAATTACAAAGTAAGTGGAAACTAATCGTAAAAATATTACGACGAATTAAAAGAGCATTACCGTTTTTGTTCCGATCGCGCGACAGCGCAGACAGATCGATAAGTCCTCGGCTCCCGGTTCATCTAAAAAAGTTTGTTAACCGCCACCGATTAGTTATTTATAGGGATAAATGTCCCTACGATTTATTTTCTATAATAGTAATTATCCTATATCCTAATGCCAACACGCTAAGCGGCATTTACCCACTGGAAAATTTCTGATATCCGCCGTTCGGTGTTTACCTGGTTGTGCTCGTGTGGGTCGGAAGTCGTACGTTACGTAACTAAGGTTTTCCTAATAATTAACGTCGAGCCACGACATTAAAAATATTTCTGTTTTTATAGTTTCTCACACGAGTGACATCTGAAGATAGATGAGCACGGGCTTCCGGTTACCAGCCTTGGTCACACTGCCTGATTCCCGACATTAATTTAAAACAAAAAAGATCATTATGCATACACACTCGGTGCATTGTTTCGGGCTTACGTGCTCCCTCCTCCTCCTCCTCGGGCGGGGTGGCCCTGATCCATTGAATTCGGGACGTAACCAAGGGCATCGCGATTCACATTCGTTTCTTTCAGAAATCCAACTGGTTAAGCCACGTAACTCACCTAATAATATTCTGCACTGTATTGCTTTCCCAACTAACTCATTGAACGAAAAAATTCTTTGTCGGTTTTGTGGTTCACGATAGGAGCAACTAGATCAACGGATACAAGAAGTTAGAAACCATATGAGGAAAAAAAGAAATAACATAGTTGCTAGATCAAGAACCAATGAGGAAAATAATATAATATGAAAACAATTTAACTAGAAAACTGATAAGAACCAACAGCAACGCCAATGAAACGAAGAACATGGAAGAAGAATGGGCGAAAGACAAAGAGAAAAGCAGCTGGTAAGAGACACAATACAGAAAATACGAAGCGAAAAAGGCTTGATAAAGACTGTACAAAGGGCCTGGAAGATAGAAGACAGCTGAGACAAAGATGGTATAAGAAGCAACAGAGAAAGCAAGGAGTAAATATGAAGAACAAAGAAGAAAAACTAAAATTGCACTAAAAAAGAAAAAATTACGAGACTATACAGGGTGTCTCATAATTAACTGCCAACCCTGAACAGGCCGATTCTATGATCAAAACTAAGTAAAAAAGTTCATATGAACATGGGTCCGGAAATGCTTCCTAAGGGCACAGGGACCCATTGAAGAGGGAGGAATGGAAATCATTTTTTTGCAATATCTCTCAATCGCGTTGTGATAAATGAATGAAATTTGGTATACACAGCTAAATTTTGATGAGCAATTTGATGGACTAATCCATTTATTTCCACAAGGTCCATTGGGGTGGGTACGGGGGGGCCCTTGGTACTTTGCGTGTGTAACTTTTTCATCTTTGACTTTTTAACAAATTGGACAGCAAATTCCGTTTTCCCGAACTGTTTTACGTTAAAAAGGTACTCTTGTTTCAAATCGTTATCTTTAACGGTTTCTGAGAAAATCGCTCTTGAATTAATCCCACTTTGGTCAATTTCATAGTAATTTAAACAAAATTATCAAGGTATTCTTATGTCAAAGTATTGTCAACCCGATTGCCAATTTAATAGTTCTAAGCGAAAAAAATGGAAGAGTTTACGGGACAAGAGTTAGTTGATATGATATTTATTTATGGCTTTTGCGATGGTAATGCTGCAGCGGCAGAACGCGAGTACGGGAGAAGGTTTCCAAACCGAAGGCTGCCATCAAGGAGGACATTCCCTACGGTATTCCGCAACTTAGCTGCAACCGCCACTTTTCGAAAGGCACCGGGTCAAGGACGTCCCAGGATTAATAGGGAAGCGGAGGTCCTTGACGCTATTGAACAAGATCCTACGACTAGCATACGGAACATTTCAAGGCAAATAAATGTTCCTCGGCCAACGGTACTACATATCTTAAAGATTTCCTTAACAGAATTGATTAGATGTGCTACTAACATTTCAGGTTGGAAGAATATTAAAGCGACAAGGTCTACATGCCTATCACTATCGACGTGTACATGGCTTGATACCAGAAGATTTTGCGCCACGTATGCAATTTTGTCGCTGGATTTTGTCGCTGGACAACGAGCAAGCTTCCAAAATTTTGTGGTGTGACGAAGCTACTTTTACCCGAAATGGAAAATTAAATTTTCATAATTCTCATTATTGGGAAGAAGAGAACCCACATGTTGTTCGGAGAACAAACTTCCAGCAACGGTTTTCCATAAATTTATGGGCGGGAATAATTCACGACACTCTGATTGGACCTATTGAAATTCCACAACGTCTCAATTCAAATCTTTATTTAAACTTACTTCAAGAAAATCTTCCCCAAATTCTCGATGATCTGCCTCTAAATTTACGACGTAACATGTTTTTTCAACACGATGGAGCCCCGGCACATAGTGGTCGCAATGTTCTAAATTTCCTAAACGAAAATTTCGCTGGACGGTGGATAGGGAGGCACGGACCGGTAGCTTGGCCGCCGCGTTCTCCCGACCTAACCCCGCTGGACTTCTTTTTCTGGGGATATCTAAATCAAAAAGTTTACGCCACCGAAGTCGATACCCGTGAGGAATTGCTGCAGCGTATCAATGATGCAGCCAATGAAATTCGTCAAAACCGTTTTAGCATCTTAATAGCTTCGAGAAGTGTTACACGTAGGGCAAGACTTTGTATCAGAGAAGGTGGAGGGTTTTTTGAACAGTTTTTAAAATAGCTTGTTGTCTGTTATCAAAATTAAGTTTCCATCTTATGATCCCTTCGAAAAGTGACGGTTGCAGCTAAATTGCGGAATACAGTGAGGAATGTCCTCCTTGATGTCAGCCTTCTGTTTGGAAACCTTCTGCCGTACTCGCGTTCTGCCGCGCAGCATTACCATCGCAAAAGCCATAAACAAATCATCATATCATAATTGTTCTACATCAATAATGTGTATTACTGATTACGTATTAAATTATTATTATTATTTTTTGTTTAAATTACTATGAAATTGACCAAAGTGGGATTAATTCAAGAGCGATTTTCTCAGAAACCGTTAAAGATAACGATTTGAAACAAGAGTACCTTTTTAACGTAAAACAGTTCGGGAAAACGGAATTTGCTGTCCAATTTGTTAAAAAGTCAAAGATGAAAAAGTTACACACGCAAAGTACCAAGGGCCCCCCCGTACCCACCCCAATGGACCTTGTGGAAATAAATGGATTAGTCCATCAAATTGCTCATCAAAATTTAGCTGTGTATACCAAATTTCATTCATTTATCACAACGCGATTGAGAGATATTGCAAAAAAATGATTTCCATTCCTCCCTCTTCAATGGGTCCCTGTGCCCTTAGGAAGCATTTCCGGACACATGTTCATATGAACTTTTTTACTTAGTTTTAATCATAGAATCGGCCTGTTCAGGGTTGACAGCTAATTATGAGACACCTTGTATTAGATCGAATAAAAACGATTATAGAAACCTACGCCAAGCAGTGAAGAATGGGAGAAGAGAATGTCAACCAAGCCCAGATTATATACAGTCGAAAATGAAGAGATAGTTTCATTCAGGAGAGGAGGTAAAAATATTTTGGAGGTCGAAAAATTACAAGAGCCCAGGAAATGACAAATCTACGCAGAACTATATAAATATGGAGGACAGTTACTAACCGACCAATTGCAGAGAACAATAATAAAGGACTAAAGCAACCCTATACAAAAAAATGAGATAGAAGGGTATACCAAAACTACAGGGGGATAGTATTACACATAAAATACTAGCCACCTATAAAAGAACAGATTGGTAAAAGATGTGGAGGATAAAATTTGAAGAAATATAGTAGACCAAATTTATACTCTACAAGAAATACAGGCTGATAGCTTCGAATATGGTCCACCAACGGTGTCTAGTTCTGTTTGTGGATTATGGACAAGCCTATGACAAAATAAAAAAAAGAACTATAAAAGATTTTAGAAGAATTGGAAATCAGCAAGATAAAGAACATAATACGCCTAACACTAGAAAATGGTAGGAAACAGAGTAAAGGAAAACAATATAACTACTGAAGAGATTGAAGTTAAGAACGGTGTGAGACAAGAAGATCCACTATGATTACTGTTTACTTTAGCACTAGAAAAAGTCATAAGGGATGTAGGAGTTAACAGATCAGACATTATAATACAACAAAAGACATCTAACATTTGTTAATGATTTCATAATGGTAGCGAGAAGTAGAACAAGGTAGTTAAACCGTAATCTGTTAAAAGGACTAATCAAAAAAAAAATCATAAGTACAATGGAATGTATGGAAAAAGAATATCGAAAAGACAAGGTTTTGAAAGTAGACACAAATCGAGGAAGAACATACAGATTTGAAGAATTTACATATTTGGGAACTGTATTTGCAAGAAAACCAAAAATAGGGGAAGAAATCGAAGCCAGAATAATGTCAGGAAATAAATTACAGAGATCATTGAGAAATGAAAACATTTCTAGACAAACAAAGATAAGGTTATGCAAGGTAGTGATACTGATAAGAAGACCAATCGTTGTTATACAGGGTGTTTCAGAAATACTTTCCGTAAATTCAGGGGGTTATAGTAAAACAAAAAATAAGAATTTTTTGTCTTATGAACTATATGTCTATCTCCTCTTGTTTTCGAAATACAGAGCGACAAAATAAAATATTTCAAATAGAATTTTTACCAAAATTTCCAAACGATGCGACATATTTTTATGAAATTTGGTATTCCGGGGTTTTTAAGGACGCCAAATATGCTGGTCTAATTATTTTTTGGATATTTCATAGAGGGCGCTAGTTATGCTACATTCCTATTACATTTTAGGTTCTATTTTTTTTGAGATTGAGTTTTTTAGTATTCGGGCTCCAATTTCTAATGTACAATTTTATTTTCTAAAAATAAAGTACTCTTGTTAGAACTTCCTCATGTGGACGGTTTTCGAGAAAAAGACTTTTAATTGAACTCTTACAATATTGCGGTGTAGAAAATAAGTGACTTTTCTCAAAGTAGGCTTATGTCAAAACTTATTGATGGATGTCTCATAAACAACGCATACATTCTGAGTAATATTTTAAACTCTAATTAACTTTATATCAAAAGTTTAGTTAGTGACTGTAGTTAGTAATGATTAATTACAGTCACTGTAGTTAGTAATGACTAATTACAGTCACTAACAATCACTAAAATTTTGACAATTTCTCTAGCATTAAAATCTCCTTTTTACAGAAGTTGCCCATAGTTTAATTTAGTTAGTAAAGTGCAGTGCGTTTGAAAATTTGCACTCAAATGCCTTAAGAGTGCCATTAATAAAATTAGAACATTAGATGTTCCAAAGCTAGAGAATCATATGATATTAGTTTCTTCTTTAAATATTTATGGCCAACAAGAATCCAAGTTCACAAAATGATTTGAAACACATCTATCAGCGTTTAATAAAATAATGGCGTTTCCTATAATTTTCTTTTAACTGTATTTTTTCCTTTTCTAAAATGTTGGCAAACCCCACTGAATTAATTTTTCCAAATGTGACAATTTCTTTTTGTTGTTGTTTTATTGCATTTGTTTTATTTTCAATATTCTTAGAAATCCTTGGGTTCTGATTGTTTATTAGTACATTTTCTATGAATTTCAGATCATTGTTAAACATTTTGTTTTTTGAGAAAATTTTGGCTTTATCATATATACATTTAATTATCCTTTTTTTTATATCAATATGATGCATGAAACATATAAATTTTAATAATCTGTTAGTAGGAGTTGGTTGCCTAAAAGAATTGTATTTTTTTTAAATTAAAATACCCGGAAAGGGTATATTATGTATAGTATAGTAGAATATTTAAAAATTAATTTTTTGCACCTAAACCACTCATTTAATAAAAATTGAAAGCAAAAGCCCAAATTCCAAAAACAGTTTAAAAAAATGACTGAAACTTTGATGCCATCTCGCGGTCAAGCCAAGCGATTTAGTAAATTAGTCCAAATTGGCCTATTTTGAGTTCTAGAATCTGCGGCGTTCCCTTGTACACGTACCCACAGGACACCCTGTACATCCCATTCTCTTAAATGTAAACCGACTCCCCGTTAGCGCATACCTACTGAACTTTCCGTTTCGCTGTTGGTGCCGCAGCGAGAAACGGAATTCCTCTTGTGAATCACACAGCTCCCATATTTTTTTAAAGCCCACGGTTTCATTTATAACACTTGTCCGCTATCTATGCCGAATCAATAATAATTGGCGCAATTAACGTTTGTTGAGAGAAAGAGCAGGTTCCAGTAAGCGTACGCAAACGTCATAAAACTCGTTTAATTACCTTGGATGTTAGTAATTGCCTAGGCTGTTTGATTAATAGGTCCATGTTTATATCTTACTTTTTATTTCCATAAAAAGGTGTTTTTAATATAAATATATTAATGTAAATGTGTACGGCTCGCAATGCGTTCCTTTGAGTCCATTAATGGTCACAGAAATTCTTAAATTGATAATTGGGAACGCGATGGAATATATTTTTTTAATAACTTAATGTTTAATTTCACGCTTGCAAGAATTGAGGAAAGTGACAGAAGATACTAATTTATTCTTTCAACTGTCTTTATCTTATGAAAATGATTTGAAATATAGTGCCTCTACTCTTCAACAGGTGATTTGAAAACATTTTTTCTCATTTAATGTTTCTTACTTGGCCTCGATGTCATTGTTTATGGCATTTTCTCCAGATTTTGTCCAAGTTAGTTTGAAAGAATAAGTTAAAAAAGGTTATTGGAAAATAGATATCGATCAAAACTGTATTGTACACTGTTAAAAAATATCTCGTCTCTCTTAAAAACATCTTAGGGAAAAAGATCGGCTTTTGTTGGATAATCTTCTGTTTTTAAATTTTTACTAGAATTATGCAAATAAAACATACAATTTACAATTATAAAATTTAAAGTCTGTTGTAAAGAGAATTGTAAGAGCTTTCAAAAGAAATATTACTCAACCCCCAATGCCATTTAAATATTTTGGGGTGATTTAATCTAAAATCGACGGGTCTGAGCGTTTTTCTACAATCTTGACGCAGTTCCTGAAAATAGCTCTGTTTCGTTTTCATTTGGCCACCCTGTATAGCCCCTAATAAATTTTTTACTCTTCTGTAAATATTTTAAATTCTGTAGGCACAAGATAATGACAATACTATTTTTTTTTTTTTGAAAAATCTGTACTTACACTGATATACATAACTTTAATATACTTCTAAACTTGGTACTTAAAAACTATCAATTTCAATTCATGCGAGTATCATGTTTTATCGGCTGATGCATTATTAAAAGTTTTAAAATGGAATTTATACATTGCACACATCAAATTCTGCAAATAAATGCATCGCGTGCTGACCTTCGCGAATGCACTATAGCATTTTATGTGAATATAAATAATAAACATGTAACAAATGTTTTTATGGATGATTTTCAATGGTCGGAACTTGTTTTCAGATTCACTTTGCGTCCGGCATATGTTCTTAAAATACTTTACAGCGATTTCGGCTCCGTATCGATGAAAATTTGAATAATATCTTTCATTTCATCTAATATTTCGGGTAATTATAAATTTACATTAAATCAATGCTCGAATTAATTTTATGTGATAAATTTGTTCGTCAAAATAAATGAGCCGAAAGTAATATTTTTTTGCTAAAACTATTCCTAAGAATTGAATAATTTTTTAAATTGAGACGCAAGACTTAATCTTTAATCTTTTAAGAACTTCGAATAGGTACATAGACTTTAAACTTGTTAGAATTCCCTTCATGATACATCATGTAAAATTTATATAACAAACGAAATGTAATAAGTCCTGTTGGAATCAAGTTTCAATAGTTAAAAATACTGTGTAATAATACAATTTAAATGTGAAATTACATACACACAACGTGGTTTATTAATACGAAGAATATTTCCAGTGCGAACTTATTTTAAGCTTTAAAGTTTAATAAAACATAATGGAATTGTGTCTTCCAGTTTTAGTGTAATATTACAATGTATCCGTAAAACTACATTCATATAACACAGGTTACTAGAAGGTAGCATATATCTAACCAGAACTTTCTTGCCTTTTGAGAATTAAATTTAAAAAATATGTGTATTACAGATTGTATTATCAACTATTAGTGTGATATTACAATCGAAGTGTAAAATTACATTGATATAATGTGAGTTACTAATAGGCAGAGCATGTTTCCAACTAGAATTTTCGTGTCTTTTAAACTTTAAATTCTTATAAAATGTGTTACGGAATCGTATCTTCGATTTTTAGTTAAATATTACAATGTAAATGTAAAATTACATTCACCTAAAGCAATTTACAAAGAGTTAGCATACTTCTAACCTCAACTTTCGTGCCTTGTGAGTTTTCAATTTAAAAAATGTATTACAAATTGTATTTTCAACTGTTAGTGTGATATTACAATCGAAGTGTAAAATTACATTCACATAATCTGAATTACTAGTAGATAGAGCATGTTTCCAACTAAAACTTTTCTGCCTTTTGAAATTTAAAGTTTAATAAAATATGTTGCGGAATCGTATCCTCGATTTTTGGTATAATATGAAAATGTAAATATAAAATTACATTCACTTAAAGCAGTTTACAAATAGGTAGTATATTTCTAACCTGAACTTTTGTGCCTTTTGAGTTTTAAATCTAAAAAATATATTACAAATTGTATTTTTAACTATTACTGTGATATTACAATCGATCTGTAAAATTACATTCACATAATCTGAGTTACTAGTAGGTAAATCATATTCCCAACTAGATTTTTCATGTCTTACGAACTTTAAATTTTAATAAAATATGTTACGGAATCGCATCTTGGATTTTTGATGTAATATTACAATGAGAATATAAAATTACATTCACTTAAAGCTTACAAATAGGTAGTATGTTTCTAATTTAATTCTAACCTAATTTTAATAAAATGTATTAAAACATAGTTTTTTCAACTTGTAATCTTGGTAATGGCAATAATGATGTGAAATTACATTCACAAAACGCTGATTAAAATTAAGCAGCTTATTTCTTAACCTAATTTTCCTCTCTAATTTCTGACAAAATACTTATATTATGGGGCATAACACGTATACATGGAATATTGTTACATAAATGTGAAATTACATTCAAGTAATGTTAAGTTACTAGAAAGATTCCCAATAATAACTTACGTGCGTTTCGAGGGTTAAATATTAAGGAAATTGTATTTGTATGGAGCCGTATTTTTAACCGTTAGTGTAAAATTACAATGATATGTTCAAACAGTGCTGGTTATATCCAAGTAGCATATTTTCACTATGAAGTTTCATTGTCTTTTTAGCTATTTATTTTGACAATGTACATATTTGGAACGTATGAACTGTTAGTGTGAAATATAAATGTGAAATTACATTCACATAACGCAGGCTACAAGGTACCGTATTTGCAACCAGAACCTTCTTGCCTTCTCAGGGTATATTTCTTTAACAAAATAACTTACTGAATTTTGTCTTCAATTGTTATTGTAATTTTACAGAGTAAATGAGAAATTACATGCATGTAATTCGATTATAAGTGAGTAACATGTTTTCAGCAAAATTTTATTGATTTTACAGCAACTTTTCTCAATCAAATGTATTACAGAATCGTATTTTTAACCGTAAACGCAATACTACAATGTAAATGTGAAATTACATTCACATAACGCTGGTTACAAGGTACTGTATTTGCAACCAGAACTGTCGTGCCTTTTCAGCGTTTTTTTCAAAAAAATAAGTTACCGAATTGTGTCTTCAATTGTTAGTGTGTTATTTTACAGCGAAAATGTGAAATTACATTCACATATGTTTTTAAGCAAAATTTTATTGATTTTAGAGCGATTTTTCTTAAGAAAATATATCACAGAATCGTATCTTTAATTAAAACTGTAAAATTACAATGTAAATTACATGAAATTACATTACGTGAAATTACATTCACATAACGCGGGCTACAAGTGGATAGTTATGTGAAATTTCGGAAAAATTTGCTTACGTTGTGAGTTTAACAAACGCTCCGTATTCCTAGCGAACCAGGACACCTACTAATGGTCTTGGTAGTTGAAAAAACGCATGGTCCGTAGGATACGACCCGGAGTTCAGGCCTGCCTTTCCGTTAAAACGGAGAGCCGTGTACCGTGAATTGACGTTTATGACAGAAACAGGAAATTTCAGACGCAGTCGCTATATTAGTTGAATTTCTGCAGTTGCACATGGTTTATTGGGGCCTGTCCGTCGGGGATAATACGAAACCTCCTCGCTCAGCTGACCATCAGATTGAACGCTCGGTATAAATTTTCGTAAAGTGTAATTATTTACCGAGTGATTAATTAGGATGGTTACTTCCATATTCTTCCACGTCAAACGGTTACTAACAACAGACCGGTAGATTGCCTAACTGGATATAATTCTATAGTTTCGCGTTAATCGGGAGTCCGATGATTTTTTGATTAATATTTGATATCTGGGTATGTAAATTGGTAAATTAGTTGGAATATTATGCGTCGCTGGTTTTGTGAAACGAACGGTAGAGTTTACAAACACATTACAGTTATAAACTAATCAGAAAACATTTTAAGTTTATTAAAGGGTTTGGCAAAGAAAAGAAAAATGGAAGACTATTTGCAGAAACATCTAAAATAACAGTATAAAAGCATTTATAGACCATTATGGTGTTGGTACTGGGTAGTAAAGTTGTATATTTTTCCAGTAAAACGTTCATTTTGATGAAGTGAAACCATCTCTGCCTCTTTATTAATTGTAATTAATTTCTTGCTAGCCCGTTAGGAGAAAAATAACACGTACCTACTATGTAGAATACCAAGCAGATGCAGATAAAAAATGATACTAATCTTGTTCACACGTGACTTTGAAGCTACCCAGACTTCCTCCTCGACATTTTTAATTTTTGGAATAAAAAATTAAAATTGCAGGATGTAGTAAAGAGCCTGATTGCGATCTTTAATATAGCGACTTCCCTTACTTCCTTTATTACAAGAAATAAGGCGAACTCGGGTCTTTTTAAAATAAAACTGCTTATAAGCTTACACAAGTACGTATGCCAAAGCTAGAGCGAAATGAACAAATACGTTCTGAAATTATGAAAGCGAAACTTTGGATAAAAACAGGTTTTAATAATTTATTTAGGAATTATAGGTATGGATTATTTTTTATGTTTTTTCCTAGACAAACAATTTCTTTAGGCGAACCTTTTTTTTGCCATTTCTCGACATTGTTAGTCCTCCTTACCACATTCAACATATTCCCATCGTTAAGTCACAATACAAAGATGATACATTCTATTGAAAATGGAGCTTGCCTCATCCCAAAGTTACACCACGTGTCCCAAATTTTATTTAAATTTTTTGAATCCTCTCAAATAGGCCCTTACTATCGAGTTTAATACACCCTGTACATTTAATATACAGTGTGTCCCGTTTTTCAGGTTAACAACTCTGGAAATGTGAGAAGGCTGTGGACTTTCCGCAAGCCAATTTTTTTACAAATAGTACCCGAGGTTATATTCCTTGATTTTTTAAAAGGGTAATTTTTCCAGAAAGTGGTATTAGGCGTTTTTTTTATAAAACAGATAATGTTACCAGGCATTCAACACCCATCAAAATACCCATATACCAAATTTGAACGACAAATATCATTGAGTGTTTTTTTAAGTGGTGCCAAACTTCGAAAAATCAGAACTAAAATTATAATAAGCAGGTTAAAGATTGCCATGAAAGTGAAAACAAGTACCAATCGGACAAAGAAAAAATACAGACACTATAAATTTAACACTTAATTGCGGTCACAATAAAAATAATAATAATTAACGTACAAAAAATGTAGATAATGAATTATGAATATCAAGGTGTTAATCAAAAAATTGCAAAACAATCAATTAAATTTTAGTTTTCTTGAACTATGGACTTTTGGGGCTTTATAAAACAAAAAGTTTATAAAAACAGACCAAGGAATTTGGATGACCTAATGAATTGCATAAGACAAGCTTGTGCAGAGATTACTCCACAACGGCTATGTAAATTATTTTTAAATTTAAGAAGACGATTGGAAAAATGTGTTTGATCTTAGGAATCGTTTGAACTACAGGACTGAGCTTTTGTGCACACATTACCACTATTAATAGCTACTTTTTCGCACCCTTCTCGAATTCATTGGACGTGCTAGTGGTGGAGATTTTAAGGTATCGTAAGGGTTTTCCCCCCCTAAATTTTACGCCACTGGAAAATTGACTTTTGACAGCAAATTCTAAAGCGCCAATGAATTTTACACAATAAGAGTTCTCTTGGTTCATTGCTCTAAAGTCAACCGTTTTCAAGAAAAATGACTTTTTATGAACAAAAGCAAACATTTTGCTAACGCTCCATGTCAATACTATCGAAAAGTTGACCGATAGAGGTGAAGCCATAGCGGCAGAAAGAAACGTGATAAGAAGATGTAATGCGTGCATTCAAGCCAACGGACGTAATTTTGAACAGTTTCTGTAAATTTTACTCGCCAAATTGATAAAAAAAAGTTAAAATCCTATCTGTTGTTAAATTTCGTTAAAATTGTTAATTATTACTACCTATTTTTTGAATTACAAAAGATTTTCGAAACGTTAGCAAAATGTTTGCTTTTGTTCATAAAAATCCATTTTTCTTGAAAACGGTCGACTTTAGAGCAATGAACCAAGAGAATTCTTATTGTGTAAAATTCATTGGCGCTTTAGAATTTGCTGTCAAAAGTCAATTTTTCCAGTGGCGTAAAATTTAGGGGGGGAAAACCCTTACGATACCTTAAAATCTCCACCACTGGCACGTCCAATGAATTCGAGAAGGGTGCGAAAAAGTAGGTATTAATAGTGGTAATGTGTGTACAAAAGCTCAGTCCTGTAGTTCAAATGATTCCTAAGATATTGGCGAAAAACTAAAAAAAATTAAAGTTTTGACACCGTGTATCTCGAAAACGAAAGCCCGGAGAGAAAAATGAAAGAGGAAAAAAATGTTTCTTTTTTCCAGAGGAATTTACAGTTTTCCGTTGCGACACTTATTTAGGAACACCCTGTATAGTAAAGCAAGATTTCATGCATATGGTTAAAGTGCCACTTAGTAAACGATTTTGAATTTAGTAAAATAACATAATATTAGTCAAAATGCGAAAAAGTATTGTATTTAGCTTTACTACAATTTTGTTAAATATATTGTTAATTGTATAGGTGACATAGTTTTCGTTTTTTTTTTCTTTATTTATCGGGTATTTCGCCACTTGTGAGTAACAAAAAAAATACGTAAAATGAATGTAAAACCGACTAGATAAAGTCATGACTACATTTGATTCTACAATCCTTCGAATGGGGCTCAGAATCGTACCTCCCGACTACATAAATCATAACTTCGTCATCGTTTAAAGTAAAACGTGAATAACATTGCAATGCACGCGGCGAGAGCTTCGTGTTTGGTCTGCGGTGTCCCCCTCGGCAATTTGATCATACTTTTTAATTAATGTCGAAGTTTTCTGTAATTTCATCGGAATCGGAATTGTACAAAGAAACACGCGGTTCTCGGAATCCATTATTTTAATCAAAAGGGAGATCCGTCCTTTTAGCGTGGCGTTACGTACTAATTTTTTATTGGACAATAACGAATTACAAGTTTCGCTGGGTGGCGCGAATGTATATCGCCCCCTAAAAAAATTACACGCCGTTTCCACAAGGGGGCACAGACGGAATGATAAATTAACTCGTACTCTTTGATGGCAGCGGTTTTAAAAAACTGGGAAGCCCGCAATTTATTACCGTAACGTCAATAATAAAATATTTATTGTTGTGTTAACAAACGAGGTACCCGGATTTGATATAAAAAATATACGTGGCGGCCCAATAATTCGTCCTCATGGAGTTACCAAAAAACTTATTCCTATTGTAAGTTATTCGCTAGAGGGCATCACAGTTGACAAAAAAAGGCATAAGTGCATTGTATCGGACTTTGAAGGCGACGAAATTGATTTGGAAGCATAAGGATTTTTTTATTTTTCAAACAAATTCACCTTATTTTTTGGACAGCGGGTTAGAACGGAGGTAAGTAAACACGGTATATTGGGACACCCTGTGTAATACGCGTAGCGACCGGCTTTTGCGCTTATTCGGACAAGTGTGTGTGTGTATTTTATTTTTCTAAACAACTAAATACGTAATAATGTCGTACAGTGACTAATGCGTTGCATAATTTCTTAATAAATGCATTTATGCACTTTTTCGTATCTCTCGATCTACGGGACTGACCTTCACGAGCGGTAGCCAGAGTTAATGTTGTTTTGTCTTTTGTCCATTGTTTCTCTTAAAAGATATTACATTAAATTCACTTTTCATCTTGGGAATAATTTGCGATACAACGTATTTTTTCCTTCGCAAGGATATACTCGATCGCGGCAGGCTGTGTTACTTATTCAGTAAGTAATAAACTAAGGTGTGTGTGGAAAAAAAATTAATGGTTATCGAATTTCGTTTTGGGTTAGGTAAATTACCCGACAAACCGTATATTATTTTGTAATTATATTCCACCAAAATATACTGTTTTCTTTGTACAAATGTTAATTGCTACAAATGCTAAGGTGTACTTCCTTAAACAACGTTTTGTAGCAAGTACATAAATTTATTTGTCTTCAAAAGATCTAAAATTATTTTGTAGTTTACTTTTGCATTTTGCTATAGTAAAAATATTTTGTGGTTAGTGGTTATACAATTTTAAAAGTACATGGAAAAAATCTCTCATACAAAGTTACTGTATTATTGTAGGCTTCTATTTTGTGCCAGAAACTGTTACAATTGTAGTCATATGTAAAAAATATGTTCGTATAGTACATACTAATGTAGGGAGCTTTATCTGGGTGAGTGTTTCAGGAAGGCACACTATATTTTTATCTAAAACGTTATTTGTTCCATAAAGACATAAATCTGAACAACGCTTCTTTTCACGCATAACATAATAATACATAACCTCTCTTTTTCTTAACTAACCATAAGCCTAAGATAAGAAGTAAGAACTAAGAACACCGAACACTTTACTTCAGATCTCCTCTTCTTCTTCTTATTCGAATAAGTAAATCGCGCGGGATTTTTAAAATATTTGAATCAGGTTACTACACTACAAATAAATGTATTATTTTTATAGCAAAAAATTTGGTGATTGTAGTATTGTTAACATAATTATTAAACATCCTTTACGGTTTTATTTAAAATTTTATATAGAATTTTTTCAAAACAATAGATCTGACCTTGATATGTGCAGTAAGAATTCTTTGTTACACCTGTGGTTTTACCCCTTTATTAAATTGGATTAGTTAGCTTTACTTTTGTCACAGATGTCTGCATATGATAATTGTATAAAATAAATTACAACGAATAGATTTGTTTGAATAAATGGGATATATGATCTTTACTAGTGAATTCCAAATCCATTTCTGGATTACACTTGAATATTATTTGTGTTTTGTAACTTTAATGAGTATTTAAATTTGTACGTGTAATAATTTGTGGAAGCTATATTTTTTCCAGTACCCCAAGATAATTTCTAGAAAATTCGCAAAGATTACAAAACTATTTTAAAAATTTTCCGCAATACCGAAAATTACAATGTATTATAAATTTTCGTAAAAAATCCATAAAATTTTGATTAGTATTTTATTGGTATTTATTTAATACAATTATCTAATAGCACAATAGAAACTGAATATTTTTAACAAAATTGCAGTCATATTTTTAAATGCAACATTGTAAATACAATTTGGTAGGTAGTACTCTAATATTTCATATGTAAATTATAGTCAATAGGACTACAACTGTATACGTTTTTAATTCAATTTTTCTCCCGTGTACTTTCACTTTTACACTAACTGATGAATCATATTCTAGAATTGTTCATCTCTTCTGGAATTTGAATAGATTTGGATTAAACAGGTGTTAAATATTTTGTGAAATTTTTTAAGCAAAATAAATATAAAAGAACTATCAAACGACCCTATTGTTTTTAAATTAAATAGAAAGTATATTTCTAACACTGATAAATATAAAACATTTTATCATTATTTAGCTACTGGAAAACAAAATGTTCCGATTCTTCGGCAGAAAAACAGAAAAATATTAAATTCAACCACAACGTTTATCGATACATGTTATCGGATGAATAACGTACAAAAACAGATTTATTTTCAACGAAATTTTTCCTTTAAAAACTATTGCTTCATAACCACTTACCATCTAATGTTTTAATGGTTTTTGACTAGTAAAAGATTTTTAATAATATAACAATGAAAAGTTGAGCGAGATTTGTTTTAAATAAACCTTACTTTGATACATAAAATTAATATTAATGAGGTTCTGCAACGTTAACAATAGTAATAAAAGCATTGATTTTATAGAAAACAATCAAATTTTAGAATGTTAATAACACATTTTAAAATAAAATAGTTTTACAAGACAATTTGACTTTACATGGTACCATGGGAGCCTCAATAAATTCCTTCGTCTAAGACTAAATGCTCTTAATACAGATTTTACCAAGCTCTCTAAGTTTCCACAGTGATAGATAACATAGTAAGTTCCTTATAAGAAGAATAAGTTTTGTAACAACAATTTTAAGCATTTGACGATTTTTTGATCGTTATTCTTTGGCTTCTTTTTGGTTTTAATAACCTCCTATGATTACTGCTACATAAATATAGATTTGTCAATAGTTCTATAACCAGTTCTTACCACAGTCTTCAGCTTTTTAAAAAACTTTAATTGTTACTTGAGTTATGACATCTTTCATCTTTATTTTAACTTTCCTTCCTTAATTCTTGTATACAATTTCAGCTATAACCAGTAATAAATTTGTTAATCGTCAGTATTATTGTCAAGCCTCATCCTCATTGTATTCTAGCGTAAAATGCCATTTTTTTAAAAGAGCAGTAAGTAACCTTCTGGCGTGTGTGGCGAGGCATCCTTTGTGACCGACAGTCTTCCTCAATACCAACTTGCGTGCATTTTTGTCACGAATACCTACTGTTTATTGGGATATAACCGTCACTAACCCTTTTCAAGCAACGTTTTGTTATTATTTTGTAAGAATCAAGCCCTGGTGGTGTGAAGGGAACTATCTTCGAGATAGAAAATAAATTCGTGGAGTTCGACGACGCCAAATAATTTAAAAAATGTGTTAATTGTGAAAATTAGACACGCAATAACGGGTGAGATAAAATGCAAATTAGTTGACACAATCATTGCACACAATTAGGTAAATAATGGCTACTGGATTCATATTGTTTGAAGCTACTTATTTGCGGCACAGTTTAAATTGTTTTTAACTGTGAAAAAATTGAAAAGTTATTCAAATAACTCATCGCAGCAAAAAGTTCAGTTAATGGTTTATTTTTTGCATATGTAAAAATCTTACTGAAAAATGGAGACAATTAAAAAATACACTCTTCTTTGAAGGTTGCTATTTCACCAAAACGTAATTACTTGTCATGGGAGGGGGGGTTCTAAACCTTCAAAACCCCTCTGCGTACGCCACTGGGCAAACTAAATCAAGTTCACGTCGACCATTGCCAAGTGTGGCTACCTCCCAATACTTTTTCGCTTTGTAGTTGTTGATACAGTCATCACAGATAAATATAATGAACATTTTTCTTTCAGGTAATAGAAATATTACAATATAAAACAGGTACCCTTAAGCAATGTATACTGTGTATCGGTGGCAATGCTATAAAACCGCGTCTTACGTAATATTTCATTGGTATTTGCCCATGAGAATCTTTGCTTATTATTTAACTCTCTACGTGACGAAACAGAGGTATTCAGTCAAATCGCTGAAATTCAGATAATGTAATGTAATTAAGTTTCCTTGCAAGTAATCTCAGCTAACATTAACGTTTTACACAAATCGTTTCAAAAATTGATCAAGAAACTGTTATAGATTCGTTTCGTTAAAAAGTATAGTTGATTTTTTTGTTACAAATTTAAATTTTAAAGCTAATACGATAAATGTCGCAGGTGGAAAGAAAAACAATGTTACTATAACAGTTGTGACGGTTTTTTGCACAAAATGGAGGACCATGACAATTAAATACAATTTTATTTTTTACTTAGGCGATATAGTTTGTTTAGTACTAGGAAACGGAACGGGAAAACTTTCGATATTTGCTTCAAATAAGCCTCTAATCGATGATATTCTCCAATAGTTACTTTTATGCCCACTAATAATGTGGTCTTCAACATTGAATACTTTGTCTACAATGACTGAATGATTCTGACTAAAAGATATATGTATGAAAAATATAAACTATCAAAAATTATAAATATTTATTTAAAGTGATAAAATGTAATACACACCAGTTCTTGGAAATATCCCATTAATATAGTTTCACTAATAGCTATCACTGAATTTATGCTTGTTCAGGTCTCAAAACGTTTATATTCTTCATCATAAAGTAGTTTAGATTTCTTAGACAATAATTCTTCATTGGCTTTATTGGCTCTAGCAGCAACTATTGCTGGATTATTAACCATTCTGCCTTTTCAATATGTCTCCTGAGAATCAAACTATCAAAATCAACAAAGCAGGTGTCATAGATACATCTTGGATACATTGTTTTTATATTGAAAAACTGTTTTCATTCTCATTTACATTTAACTATTAAATTTAAAATAAATATAAAATCAGATGTCTAAGTAAAAAATAAAACGTATGCACCACGGGAGACACCAGGATCCCTGTATCTCCCTTGGTACATAAATAACTATTTTACAAAACATTTTTTCCCGTGTAAAGCAAGTTCTACAAAAGGAAAAACTCTAACTAGTATGTTACCCAACTTGGCGTTTGAACCTGTCCTTGTGGCTCTTTGTCTTTCGTTCAAAGCGCAGTTGATTCAAAGGAATTATCGGAACATAAGGTGCTCTCGTTGTTACGCAATTCGCCGGGAGACAACAGGGGGCGATGGGGTGGCACCCCGCTCGGGGTGGCGTGCGGCTGGAGCCAGCTGAGAAAATGGCCTTATTACAATCATAGTAGGCCATTATGTTGGCCCCTCCGCGACAGTTAACTATCCTTATTCAATCAAGACGCGCATTGTGCCCGGTTATGGTGTAGTGTATGATTATTATGACATTGTGTCTAGTCGGACGTCTTTTGTTTTGCCATTATTGCCGGGCGAATTAAATTTGCACCGACAAGGACGTGGATCTCGAATTTGGATGTGCAGAGCTTTCGTAAATGGTTACAGGCCACGTAAATGTCGAGCATAGGCAACCAACATCGCACGATTGGCACTGTCAATTAAAAATCCCTAAACCTCAGTGCAGTGGTTGAAGAGGATACAGATGTGTAATATTTAGTATTAGATACTTATGAAAAATGCATTTCTTTAAAATGAGAAAATTGCGAAACTTTACATGATAATGAATTCTAAGTTTTACTGTGAAAATAAAAAGGACGATGGAAAAAACTGTTTTTTTTTTTCAAATAACTCTGGGACGCCTTGTAAGATTTTATTGAAATTTAGTACTCTAATGACACAATAAACGAAGTAATTGAATTAACAGAAATTTACTCATAATTTTGTCAGAGATCACGCTAATAGCTTCTGTTTTTCTGTCATAAATATGAAGAGTCAGTAAACAATTCTTCCCCCTTGTAATGTTTGAATTTGGAACAGTTTTGGGTTAATTAATTCAATTCACTGGCCACCTCGTTCACCCGAATTAAATCCTTATGATTTTTTAATATGGAGATCCTTAAAACTGAAAGTGTCTTCTGTATCAATATACACAACTGTGGAACATGATTGAAGAAACTGTCCTCAATAAAGGAATGTTGCAAGTTATTTTGTTTCTGTTATCAAATAAATTATTTTCGAATTTACGTAATTATTTCAAATCTGAATCGAAAATGCGTTAGTAAATGATACAATTGAAATAAATTTAATTAATCCAAAAGTAAATTTTACAATAGGGGAATATTTTTAACAAGTTCGTTAAGACAAACATAAAATAGAAGTTATAGATAGCATAAAACTATGATGACTGGAGTGGCATTCCTCACAATTCTATTAATCCAAATTAAGTGACATCTAGTAAAAAATAAGGTGAATTTGTTTAAAAAATTAAAAACCTTTATTTATGCTTCCAAATCAATTTCGTCTCCTTCAAAGTAATCAAACACTTTCTCATGATGCTAATAATTGAAATAATTAGGTGGATTTCACAGACTCTAACGACACTTACAGTGTACGATAATAATTTAAGAACAATAATCTAAACAAAAATTAGATAAATTTGGAACGAATACACTGAAGATGAATTTTTAGAGACAAAACATCTGAATCTGGCTCGAGCTGAGGCAGTACAGTATTGGGGGTCATGAAGGCTTGCAAAAAACGTAATAAAGTTTCCAGGGTCGTATTTAAAAAAATGAAGTTGATGATGGTCACCAATACAACCGAAACGAAACAGACCACGCCGGGCCGACACGCGCGCCGCCGCAACAAACACAAGACACAAGTCATATGAGGGAGGATGAAGGGAGTAATAAATGTATTGTTGCCCTGCCGCCCTATGTGCGAAGGAGATACCTTTGTTTTTCATTTTGTCCTTCATAAATATATAACTATTAATCCATAATGCATAAAGAAATTATTCAATTTCCAAAACCCCCTAAAACGTGTTGCACTGATTCCCTTAACAGGCAATGATTTATTACTGTGAATCGAATATGATCCTACTATAGTGTGCGAGCTGTTCGTTGAAGATTTCCACTCTTCAGAGCGTAATAAACTATAATAAAACATTGTAAGGAATTACAACGGTTAAGAAATTTGCACCGAAAGAAACCTAATTACTATTATCAAACATATCTTACGTAATATCTGAAGGAATATCTTTTTTATTGCATCAAAACTAGTCGGTAACGTGGCCGTTTCTGTGAATCCAAGGATCCCATCCACATAAAATAAAACTACAGACAAGTCCGTACAGTCGACCATCCGATGCTTCCTCCTCGGATCCACCTGCTGGATTTAAAAAAGTACGAACTGCCTTTATACCTGCCGACATATTCTGCATCGACTACTGGCGGAATATTTTCAACATTTTATTAAGATTCTCTTTTTCGCTTGGCTCTCGCGGACTTTTGGCTCGGGAATCGCGCTCTGTTATTTTTATTATAAGCGACGACGCGATTAACATCGGAATAATTTGTTGAATTGCCTAGTTTGTCCGATGTTTCACTAATTAATATCGTTATTATGATGTAATTAGTTGGTAGTTTGCATTTAAAGTACCCACCGCACAGATATACATATTTTATACGGTAGGGAACTGTTAACGTATTTATTTGTGCGAGTAAATGTCGGCCGTATTTTTATTTGGTATGTAATTTATGTACTACAGCAATTTAAGTCTTTTGTTAACAGTTTTTCCATTAATTAAGTTTCGGTGATTCGTTATATCTTAATCTGGACCAATATAGTGGGTGTTTAGGAGATAGGATAACAAAATTTTACGTTCTCCGACACATGTAAAATGGAAAAGGTATAACTGTAAAATAAAAAAATGTAGGTTTTGTATTAAATGAATGTATAGCACATCCAATACTGGAGACTCGAATGAGCCTCGATTAGAGATTTAACAAATCAGAGAAAATCGGAAAAATGGGGAAAAAAGGAAAAATTTGACAAATTAGAAAACTGATGAAGCTCGAAATACTTATTAAATATTTGTCCAAGTATATTTTGTTGGGAAATCTCGAAGTTGGAGATACTGATGGCCAAAATACGTCGATTGAGCGTCTTTAAGTTGTTTTTTTAGAAAATTGTAAATAATTTGGTTGTTAAGTCGCATTAGTTTAATTTAAGGATTAAAAGTTGTTTAAAAACGAAATGCATTGAATTTTTTTTTTTTTTGGTATGGGTCAATCATTTTATTAAAGGTCTAAAGCGAGTAAAAAAGTCTTAAAGAACACTTCAAATTAAAATTTTTTTTACAATATCTTGGATTAGAAAAAACTGTTTACAAAGCCATTTGGCGAGTACTTTTTTACAACTTTTTTGTTTATAACAATTGACTGACCACGCCGAAAAATATAAAAAAATGTAAATTATCAGAAAAATACACTTTATAAAATAAAAAAGTTTCATGCTGTAGGTTTTTCCTGTTTTAAGAGATTCATAATTACTAAAATTCGAGCTAAAACTTTAGCACAACACTATCTTCGTACTACAAAAATCGATACATTTTATTTTATTTATTTAAAAACTGGAAAACGATTGTCTTGAAATTTACTAAATATTTCACAATAATACTTGTTTACATTTTTTCCGTAGGACAAGTCTGCCGCATGCACACGTGGTATACATAAGTTAGGTTAGGCGCTGTTGTCACGTTGTGATAAAACTCCCCAATATTAATACTCGCTGTATTTTGAAAACTGTTAATCTTACACTCCTATAATCAGTGGCGGCTCGTGACTTTTTGAGATGGGTGGGCAAATTTTTTTTTTTTTATGTAACTTAATATCATATAATAATTGCAATCTACGTTAGTCTATTTACTTTTGAAAGTGTAAAAAACTTAAAAATTATGAAGATAATTAATATAAATATATCTGAAAATTATATTAGTTATTCCAAAAGTATACCTAATAGTTCAGCTAGAACAAACGAGAATGTCATCACAGTGATTTCTTGCCGGGATAGGGGATAAGGCAAGGATTATGGCATAGAAGGACATATAGAAAATTATATAATTCTCTAAACAAATAGTAAAATTCTCTATAACTTTTATAGCTGAAATTACTAACGATAAATTATACTAAAATTCTAATAAGTAAATAAATAAATACATAAATAAATAAATAAATAAATAAATAAATAAATAAATAAATAAATAAATAAATAAATAAATAACCAAATCAATAAGGCGCTTTACAATGTCTCTATTTTCGTCCACGACTTTATTATGGTTTAAAATATTCTCACGAAATGCAGAATCAAGAAAAGTTTGAATGTTTTGTTTTCCTAATAATTTAAATTTTAATGTTGAATATGTATGCTCCTCCGATCGCTCGTGTTTTTTTTTAAGATTCATTTATATGTTTCAGATCTGAATATCCTAGATAATTCCATGGAGTTTTACTTTTTTCATTAAACTGTAAGCAATTCCAACAATATAATTTGTTTCTGGTTTCATTACCTTTTAACCATTCATATTTATTGTACCAATTTTTACTAAATGATCTGTTACTTCCGCAATTGTTTTTATTTATTAAATTTTTCATGTCAGGCGTAGGTTTTAATTTTGAAATAAATAATTTATCATCGAAAGTTAACATACAAAATTTTTTATTTAATAAAAAATTAATAATATCACCATTGCTACTCACCAATTCGCTATTTTCGGCTTGCCATTTTGCTTTACTCCAAACTATTAAACATTAAAAACTTACCTAAACCACTATACTAACCCTAACCTAGAACTTACAAACAACCAAGTCGTGAAGTACAAGGAATAACAAATCTCTACCTTCCTAATCTATGAAATAAAACTAACATCAAACCGCAGATTACACGTAAGTACCCGAAGAATATACGAGTGAAGTCGAAGGGCTTGCCCGGAGAGTAGAGTTATTTTAGGTAATTATGTATATTCAAATGATAATTTATTAAAAATCTGATTGAAATAAAAAAAATATATTAAATAGAAGCTATTTTTTTAAATCGAACAGTTTATTATTTGAAAAAATAAATAAATATGTATCGAATTTAAAAGTCCTAAAAATAATTTATATCACTTCCATATTTACAAACTCGAATCTATTAAAATATTGAAAATTTTTCAGCAATCACTCTTAATTTAGTTTAACAGTAACGCTTCAAAATAACCTTAATAAATATAATTGTCAAAGAACATTCAACATATCATAGATATTTATTTTTTAACGCGATTTACAAATTATTATAAAACGGTTTATTACTTCGTTTACTAATATTTGTTTTCTGGAATACCTTTGCAGGGAAAAATTGTTTTAATGTTCAAAAATTCATTTAAAGAACAAAATTACAGCACATAAATATACATATATTTCCAACCGCTGCTGGTTGGCTGGCGAAAAGCCGTAGCTGGCCGATACAACACTCGATGAGTATGCGGGTGCGGGCTGTGTCCGGGCTCGCCCGACTTGGGCTAGATATTCTAAATTAGTGAACGACTTACGTTTCCGATTACTCTCTAGTCCTAGCCCTGCGTATAAGCAGGCAACGTACGGCGTTGTTTAATTCAGCGGCCACGGGCTGGCCCGAATGTTATGTTGGTTGCTGCCGAGATCATCCCAAAAATAATTTACATCACTCCCATGTTTACAAACTAGAATCTATTCAAATATTGAAAATTTCTCAGCAATCACTTTTAATTCAGTTTAACAGTAACGAGTTAAAATAACCTTAATAATTATAATTATCAAAGAACATTCAACATAGCACCATAGATATTTATTTTTTTACGCGATTTACAAATTATTATAAAACTGTTTATTATTTCGTTTACTAAAATTTGTTTTCTGGAATACCTTTGCAGGGAAAAATTGTTCTAATATTTAAAAATTCATTTAAAGAACAAAATTACAGCAAATAAATATACGTAGGTATATATATTTCCAACCACTGGTGAAAAGTGAACAACACTCGATGGGTGCTCAATGGGTATATGCGAGCTGTGTGCGGGCTCGCCCGACTTGGGCCAAATATTCTAAATTAGTGAACGACTTACGTTTCCGATTATACTGTCTAGTCCTAGGTGCGTATAAGCATGCAAGGTATGGTTGGGGTACGGCGTTGTTTAATTCAGCGGCTACGGGATAGCCCGAATGTTATGTTGGTTGCTGCCGAGATCATGATTAAAATATAATTTTAAAATTTGGTAGGGGGAGTTTCAAAGGAGGTAACGCATTTTAGATTTAATTTTATAAGAGTTGTCAAATCACTTTGATAAATATATACACAAATTTTTGTTTATTCTTCTGAAAATTTCAGGGTGGGCACTGCCTATAATATACAACTTTTTTGTTCATTTATGATTACTCTATCGCATGCTGAGGTAATGGCAGTCAAATTTCTTACACCCTGTAGTTTTCGAGATAATTGCAACTTTCTATATCTCTGCAGTGCACAGTGCACAATTGATGCACAGTAGGTTTTGAGTAGAAGATGGCAAATTATTTCAAATAAATGACAGCTAAGTTATTTTTGTAACGTTTGGGTGCTAGGTTTAAACAGTTTCCTCAGCTTGACCCCATAACAAATTTTATATTAACTAAATTAAAATAACTTACCTGTCACTTAGTTGGGACAAAATCAAAATCCAATAGTCAAAGCCTACTCTTTTTGTGCCCTGATTTCTTCCATTTTACTGTAAAGATATCGGAAATTGCTATTATCTGGAAAATTATGCCACCCAATATAAATTTACAGGATGTTTTATTTGTAGATAACAGATTGTTATTTGGAAAAAAGGTAGATATTAACTGTAATTATTTTATTTACAAAAATAACATTGTTGTATTCATGAACGCCACTGATTGTTATTCTTTTTTTTTAGAAATTTAAAATTGTACCACACAGTGACATATCTATGCTTTATTCATCGCTGCTTGTAACAGCTGCGGACGTAAATAAATAATTAGAAAAATGGTTATTCAAAGAACCGCAGCCTAGAATCCATCATATTAATTTTTAATAAAACACGAATCGAACGTTCAGTGTCGTTACGACTGCGACGAGTGTTCAATCCTCGCCATTTATGACCTTGTCCAAGGCGACCGTCCTCTAACAAAGAAAAATGCCCGTAGCATCTTCGTAAAAACTGTTAACGTAGAGGAATAAAAGTATTTCGTAAATATGTGTGCTAGCCAGCGGACCACCAACCGGTACACACAAAATCGAAAACACACATTCACCGATATTCCTATTTCGAAGTGGCGTACCAGATTCGAATGTCAAGATCTCCGGCTTACTCAAGATTAATCGATCTTTCTTAATTTTTAAGCACGCATTAAGAATATCAATAAATATGTTAATCGACCGAAAACTAATCATCGTGTACCAGATTACACTTAACGCTCTAAACATTCGGTGAAACTGGAACCAGCGTTACCGCGGATACAGGGTGTCCCAGAATGTTCTACGAATGTTTGCTTATTTACTTGTGTACATAATTTAAATAATCCCCAGATACTCCAGTCGGGTTAGACAAAAAAAGGGCTTAACCGGGAAAAAATTAGGGACCACAATTTTATTGTTCTAACCTTTAGGGCGGGGGGGTCAATAGTAGTGTAAATTCAGAATCGCGACTGAATTCCACCCCTGCGTCAGCCGCCATCTTGAATTTAAGGAAACATCGTTTTTGCTCAATATCTCGGCCATTTTCAACTTTACAACAAAAATGGTAAGGACTTAAGTTGTTGCAAATGCGATTTCCTACAACTTCTTTTATTACAAATTTTATCGTGCGATCGATATTTTTCAAGTTAAGAGGGAAAATAGTGACAAAGTATAATTATAGAATTATCTCGTTTGTTATTGACTTTACGACATTAATGTATATAAACAAAGTTGGAAAGAATTATCAAAATTCTAGAAAATATAAATCCTTACCATTTTTGTTGTAAAGTTGAAAATGGCCGAGATATTGAGCAAAAACCATTCCTTTGAAACCAACTCCCGCAAGGTCCTACGCTCGCGTTTTTACCGCAAGCGTAGGACCTTAAATATTGGTTCTAGGGAAAAAATCAAAGGGATCAAAATTGTAGAAAATATAATTCTTTCCAACTTTGTTTATATACATTTATGTCGTAAAGTAAAAATTTATTTCCATATTTCAATTTGGAACATTCCATATTTCATTTGGAAGCAATCGTATTTTGTAAGGGATCGGGAATTTTTTTTGTTATATCTGTTTTACATTGACAATTTATTGATCTATTAATTCATGAAGTCGCTTCATCAAGAAATTGGACAAGTGTAATGCACCAAATCTGCTGTCAAATAACTTCATGAATTTATTCATCAAGTTCTTGACGAATTAGAACATGTTCTAATTTTCGTCAATTTCTTCGTGAAGTTCAGAAGTACCAACCCAATAGATTTCCAGCCTCAGATCAGTAATGAGGTTATGTTATTGGAATATGTAAGTAATTGTGTGGCGTGGTGCTAGTTTTGCATTGTTTTTACTGATTTGTTACTTACAAAAACTAATATTTAGATAATATGTGTCAGAACGGTACCTAACGGCTGTTGTATCACTACAATTATGAGTGGAAAGGTGACATTTTTGAAATTTATTTGCTTCTTTGATTCGTTGGTAGAACTGATTCATACGTCAAAAAACTTGACAAAGTCTGTAGTCTCTGTAGCAGTGTAAAACCACACTGTTTACCAATAAATTCGTGAATTAATTCATGAAGAGCTTCGTCAATTTATTCATGAATAAATTGTCAATGTAAAACAGCTTTTAGAAGTAAATTTTATATTATTGTCTCAAATTTGGCGACTATAGGTTTTAATTTTACAATTCAATGATTTATCAAATAAAAAAAGTTAAAGTAGACCAGTTATCATCAAACTTGGTGTGTGGGCATATATTTTGTTGTGAATAATTTTTTTCAGTAAAACTTTTTCAAATCTAATATGAACAGGGATTTACTTACGTAGAAAATACATTTTTTGGTCTTAAAAAAGCCAACTTAATTTTTTACAAACAAAATATACATATAAGAAACTACTTTTATGTATTTCTCAACTGCTATGGTGAGGTTTAAATAAAATTACCTGTTTGTAGAGGATACCCTATATGTGTTGGCTGTTGGCTTACTCAACATTTGATCAAAATCAGAAGTTTTTTAACAAATATATAATTATATATATTTTTTTTATATAAAATAGAAATTTTTTCGATTTTTCTTCTTTTCACCTCCATCCGTGCACACTACATATAGTTTCAAGAAATTAACATTTCCGCTTTCCTTGCAGTTAAAGAAAACTACTTACTCCACTGCTTCAAATGAAATACGGTTTGTTCATCGGTAATTTTATTTAGTAATTTTCTCCAACGTCTGTTGTTGTACCACCCTCATACTTGAATGATACAGCAGCAATTTAGTTTACTGATAAATTTTTGTTGGTACCAAAGATCGATGATGTTTTCGTTACAATAATTTTATGTAGCGCATCGTACACAACCATCGAAGCCCCCATAGAGATAATGTGTGTCATATTACCCCGGTTTATTCTACTTATAACAAGTAATTAATAGTCTACATAGGTCAATAACGAAACAAACCAGGACGATCGACGCACACACACACACACTTCCCCTGTAGATAAATGAAACCATCGCACAAATGAATCATGTCGTCATTTGTAAAACAATTGAATTAATTTTCAACATGGGTAAGCTTAGACATCCAGCGACCGTTTAACAATTCGAAAAGCCGGTCGCGCCTCGAAAGCCACGATATTTATGGCCCAATTTGATAATTTATTTGGGTAAAATGAATTTTATAAGTTTTATTGAATCCAGAACGGTCTCCGGGGCGTCTAATTTTATTGTTTTATAACAGTTGCTCGCTTAGCTCTCGTCCTATGTCTACGGAGCGGTGCAGGATAGCGTGAACTGCCATTATATAACATATTTCGTGGGAGAATATTTGCCGCTCCCTCCGAATGCCCCACGTAACATTTGTAATGTGTGTTCTGCCATGTGTAAAGCGGAAACAGAATACAGCCCAAGGCGTAGTCGTACACTCGAATGAAAATTCTTTTTGTTTTGCGTTTTTTATTATTTTTGTACCTAGATAAAATTGCGCCGGTTGTGTCGGCAGGTAGAAACGGTATTTTATACCTTGAATTCGAAAATCTAGGACATACCCATGCACACACGTTTTACGAGTACGTTCTGTCCGCTGGATATGTTTATTAAGCCTGTGTTCGGGCTCGCAACGAAAACTAATCGGAAACGTCGCATTCTCTTGGTTATTCTCCTTTTATTTACACCTCGTCTAAGAGAAAAATGACGACTGCACCTGTCATTTGACTTCTTATTTAACTGAAGACAGAAATGTAAACGTTGTATTCAAGTGGGGTAGCCGATCTGTTTTCTTTCAAATAAATTCAATATTTTCACTATTTTCCGCTAATTCACGTTACAGTCCATAATCGTATAACTCCCAATCTGTACAGGGTAATTCAGACATAATGTCATTAATTTTAACCACGTATTCGAAGTCCTAATTAAGACAGAAAATCGAAAAAAATAAGTAAAATTAAAAATACAAACTTGCAATAAAATATGCCTTATTTTTTTCCTCAAATATCCTACGAAAAAAATTGAAGAGACCAATTTCATTCAGAATAGGTGGCGGATTTCTAAAAAAAATATCAAAACGGGAAAAGTCAGTGACGTACCATTTTTTTTATTAAAAAAGTTTGTGGCATTCTCGCACGAACGCTACTGGCACAAATAGAAATATTCGGGTCACCCCAAAAAATGTACAATTATCCCTCCAAAGCGTTTTTCAAATTTTGAATCAATATCTTTAAAACTCTAAAATAATTAATAAAAATAAATAAAAAAGTAAAATTTAAACACTCTTTCTCGGAAACGAAGCATATTTCGACCTACGTTTATACGAACTTCGAGAACCACCCCCCCAAAATATTACGCACTTATTTACAAACACCCTGTATAGGAATTTTTTAAATCGAGTTAGAACCCATCAGCCTCAAAACCAAAGATAAAAGAATTATTCAGTATTTAAAAATAAAAAAAAATCTAAAATTTCGTATCTGATGTTGATTAAACTACGAAAATTTGCATGTAGCTTCACAATACTTTTCAACCTTAAACCTGAACCCAAAAACATAACCTCAAATTCATCAAATCTAACCTCAAAGTAATACACTGACTCTTTTTTAAATCTAAGAGCAATAAACCCACACCCATAAAAACCTAACCTCAAACCCTTCAAAACCTAACTCCAAACCCTCAAAACCCAACTTCAAATTCTAAAAACTTGAGCTAGAAATTCATGGAATGTATATGTTCCACACCAAAGAATAAAAGTCCTTGAAAACTATTTTTTCGAGCTTATATTTTTGAAATTTCTAATCTTTATTCTCATACATCTAACCTCAAATTCAAGAAATCCGAGCTAGAAAGTTAAAAGAAGGATATTTTCGAAACCAAAGAATGTGACTCCTTGAAAACTCTGGAGCTAATATTTTGTATTTGTGAAGCCCCAAACCCATGCTATGTCCATAAAAACCTAACCTCAAACCCTTGAAACTTATTCTCAAATCCACAAGAAATAAGTTGATATTTAGACTGATAGATAAAATTTCATTCGATAAATTATAAAAATTTCAACAATTTCAGATAAAAACTAAGACTCAATATCTATATTATTTACCGAAATTATTTGATGGACTGCATTACGTTGTCTTTATTTATATGAGGAGTTTTTTTCACTGCGTCACTGAAAAAAAAGTATTTGGATCAAATGTGTAGATAGTTTTAAATGGAAAAATTTGCCGTAAATGTTATTTTATTCTATTCAAATCTGTATAATTTCGTCAAATTATGTAAAATACTTGCTGTAATCTATAATTTTTCTTAGAATTTATATTATTTGTAAATATATACAGGCTGACTTTTTATATTTTACAATTTTGAAATTTTATAACTAGAAATTGTTGAACTACGTTCAATTCTAAATAAAAAAGGTATACTTGTTACAAATCGATAACTGTTTTCGAGATACAGACATTTTAAGTTTTTGAGATTCGACGGGAATTAAATTAGAAAATTATTTTTTCCAAAGTAGTAGGCATGGACATAATAAATTGACAGCTGCCATATTGTTTTCTACTCAATTTGATTAAGAAGTAGTTTTTTCCTTGTCGTTATTTTTTAGAGAAGAGAATATCTTAATAAAAGGCTAAGAAAATGCATTGAAGTCGCTGGTAGTTAATAATTTGTTAAGATATATGCATAATAAAATCTTCAGTTGCTGTAATGTTTGTCTTAATTCTTAATTCAGGCTTGGTATCTTAAGACCTGCTAATTTTCTAATTTAATTCCCGCCGTATCTCAAAAACTTGAAACGTCTGTATCTCGAAAACGGTTTAGTTTATCGATTTGTAACTAGCATACCTTTTTTATTTAGAATTGAACGTAGTTCAATAATTTGTAGTTAAAAAATTCAAAATTGTAATATACAAAAAGATAGACAGATTTTTATATTGATAGGACAGTATAACTAGCGCCCTCTACACGTGACCCCAACACTGTTTGCATATTCGTATTTGCTTCCTCAAAAAAACTTAAAACTACAAATTTTCAAAACAATCGGTCCATACATACTTAAAATATAGATAAAAAAGGAAAATATTTTCTCAACTTTAACACAATGTAGAACGAAAAGGAGCAATAATTGATTAAGGCATGTTTGGCTCAATCACTATATTTTGACGTTAACAATATGCCATTAAGCTGTGTACCATTATTAATGACTCACTCTGTATAATTTAATTCAAATCATTTATAGTTCCGAAATTTATTATCTTAGTTTCTTAATATATATTTAAAATTTAGTATTAATGTAGGAATTATTCAAGACAAATGTAGCATATTATAATTAAACTTATATTTTCTTGAAAGAAAATTGTAGGTCACAGAATTGCGTAGGTGGAAAGTAGCTTTGTCTGGTTGTTAAACTTACGAACGATCCTAGCTGTTGTACTAGGTGTTGTGAGTTGTTAGTTTGAAACAAAATATTTTCTATTACTGAGAAATATTTATATCCAAATATATATTCTTTGAATTTTGTATTAAACAAACAATACATTAATATGCAATACAAACATGTTTCTATAAAATCTATGTAGATCATAAAATTAAGAATAGAATTCGTTTAACCGTAAGTATCAAATATTTATTTTAAATGCTGCCTATTTTTAAAGTAAGAAATTATATTTCTGGGTAGTGATTTAAAATATTTAAATAAATTTTCTTAAAAGAACAAAATATTTTCTTGCGTGTATATAAATGTGCGATACCTTAAAATCAAATGTTGTACATTTGAAGCAAACATTTTTTTTGTGTAGCAGTCTTTAAAAAAGTTGTTTTTCTTTTTTTTATTTTTTCATTTACTAAGGGATACGAGTTAAATTTCACTAACAAATACACATTAAAACTAGAATAAATTGCAAATGACGTTTAATTTCAACTTTTACAAATACAGCGGTCATCAGACGATTTTTACTGATGTTCCTAAAACCGATTACGGAAAAAACTGTCGCGACGTACGCTAAATTCTTTAAATTTTAAAATTATATTCATAATAATAGTGCAAAATATATCCTGCTAGCAACCCACTTGAAATATTTGTAAAAATATGGTAATTGCGTCATTAAAAATTGAGTTCTTTGTTTGTAATATAACGACTATCCAGGAAAATAGCGCTTTAAAAATAAATGATTTGTTTTACATTCAGAGGTAGATATATTATGTACTTAGTTATCCAATTCAAATGAGCTGTGAAGCTGAAACGCGGTATCGATGATTGATGGTTGCTTCGATATATCATTTTTATTAAATTTCTTTCGTTTGAACGAACGTTACATTATGCAGATATCGAAAAGCAACTTTCAATAATTATCTAACAGTTACTATCACCGTGTCAGGTAAGAGACAAAGAGTGAATTTATTTGAATGAAAGTATTATACTTGTGTACGTACTATTACTGACCGTACAGTCAAGTTTAATAAGTTATGTAAATTAGTTCCGATAAATAAGGTTTTAAGAACTAATTTACATAAATTAGTGCGAAGCATGGTGTGTACTAACAAAGGCGTTAATATATCCACAGTTCTCATAGAACGTTTTTCATCCGGCGAATAAAAATAAAAACGTCCTGGTACCAAGTGCATTAATAAACATTGACAATGTTTTTATGACAAGCCGATTGCGTAAACGTAATATATAAACATAAAAATATATTCTTGTAATTAATAGTGCTCAAGGTTTTTAGTATGCATTCGACTTCCTCTAGTACTTATATGCATGTAGTTTAGGTTAACTTCGTTTTCCTTGCGAATAATTAATTTGATCAATTCATCTAAAAACGAACAGCTTCATTAAGGTTTACGGTTACCAGTTAATTTGCGTTACCAAATTCGTACTGAAATTTAAATTAATTGCCAGTGCGTTGAAAAAATTTATAAATTAATGATTAATCTTGAGTTTTAAGCCTGTATGACACGAAACTAATTAGCATACAAAAATTTAATGGAGAAAACAACAACAAAGCTATTTGCCTTTTTCAATTACTAAATTAACTAATAGAAGAGGTTAAGTTTTTCTTAAATGTGAAAAAAAGTTTTTAATAGCATCATAAAATTAATTTTCCCGGAAAATTTTGTTTTTTTGTTAACATGTAATTCGCGAAACAAAATTATTGGATGGTAATATAACAGGTCCAATTTTGTATGGAAAATTTTGATTAATTTTTTAATCATATCATTGAAATTTAAGTTGGTTTCAATTTCGATGGCGTAAACTGACACAAGTACCTACACTTATCAAATTCACATTAAAACTGAAATAAAAAAAAATACGATTAAATAGTTGAGTTAATGTAATTGACTGTTTTAATTTTTGCAATTGCGATAATATGAGGTCTACATTTGGCTCCAATTCGTGTTTAGAAAACTTCACTAATGTTTTGGAAATCTTTACGAAGTAAATGCTCTGGCACGTCTGAATTTTAATAGTTTCGTTGATTTTATTTAAAAACGTCTTCATTTTCAGTTACGAGATAGTTTGCTCTACTGAATTTACAATGGAACTTAAATTAATTACGAATGCGCTAAAAAAATTGAAAATTTAAACAAATTAATAAGTTCTTAATATTACGATTTTAATTTCATTGCCGAAAAAATTGTCTTGGCATATAGTATACCCGAATATCCTAAATTTTAATTAAATGTTTTGATTGTCTAAAAATTTCTTTATGTTTACATGAAAATTTCTTTAAAGTTTACACTTACAGGGTAATTTGCTTTACGGAATTCTACTGAAGCTGAAATTAATTAAGAATTAGATCTATACTTATTTCACTCCAGTTTGGATATCATTTTGTTTAATACAAAATTGAATAGTTTTGGTAACATGTCACATGATGTATATACTTATTTTAAGAATATTTGATATAAATATTCCCAAGTAATAAAAAATATTTTGTTTCAAACTTACAACAACTAGAATCGTTCGTAAGTTTAACCAATCAAACATAGGTCGGTTTGAGACTTTAATGGTCCTCATCATTATGTCCTTAGAACAATCCAGCTATTTTAGGAGATGTGTATACACAGAGAGTAATTGTTGGCTCCATCTTTCGTGCTACTTCACCTACGTCATTCTGTGATCTACAATTTTCTTTCAAGAAAATATAAGTTTGATTATAATATGCTACATTTGTCTTGAATAAGCAAATGTAAGGTATTATTTCACATAGTTTGACGAAAGTATATACATTTGAATCGAATGAAATAACATTTACGGCAAATAATTCCGTTTAAAACTATCTGCTCATTTGATCCAAATACTTTTTTCAGTGTATGCTACTGTATTTTGCTCTACTAATACATCCTTGCAAATTTTACCCACGTTTCGAAAATCGATAACGAAAAAACTGTTATTGTAATTATTGTTATTGTACTGTTATTTTAAATAATTGCACCGTTAAAGCATTCCAAGCTTTGAAAAAGTAATTTTTTATCATTTTTGTCAATACAGGGGTGGTTTTTAGGGGTTGAAAGGGGACAATTCTTTTATTAGCTATAAGGTAACTTTTGTTTTAAAAAATTGCACGATTTAATCATTCCAAATCTTTAAAAAGTAATTTTTTACCATTATTTTTTGCATAGGGGTAGTTTTTAAGGGTTAAATGAAGGGTCGAAAAGATCAAATATATCATAAAACATGTTCGAGAACATGGAACATTACTTAATCTTTGTGCTTGACCAAGATTTTTGTCAATAAAATGCTTGAAACGTAATTTTTTCATTTTTTTTTCACTTAGGGGTAGTTTTTACCCTTAAAAAACAAAAAGCGTCAATCGGGCTTATGTCACTTTTGAACTTGAGCCTAAGATGAGCCTTATTCTAAATTTTCATGCAAATCCATGACTTTTGCTGATATTGCTAATACCAGTAACAAATAAAATTATCTTTGTGTATAATATACAGATTGACTGACACATTTAATTTTTTTTGTAATAAATGTACGTCTTCTAAATATAATAATAATAATAATAATAATAATAATAAAATTTTATTATAAAAAATTACAAAGTGAGGGTATCACAAGTGGTTTCCTGATCTTCCGCGCATCCTAGAAGCATGTGGATATTCTAACATAGTAAAAATTATATACACACATATACATACACATGTAATATATATATAAAGCATACACGGTAATATAAGACAAAACGAGAAAAGACTTAGAAATAATCATTGAAAAAACATTTCTTTAAGGACATTCTGAAACAATACAGTGACATTGATTTTAACTCGGGACTTAACTTGTTGTACAATTTTACAATATTAAAAGAAAAGGATCGCTCAAAGAATGTAGACCTGTGTCTAGGCATGGTTAATAAACCTTTGCTACGAATATTGATATTGTGTACGTCCGTTCTAAATGTTAATTTATTATAAAGGTAGGGGGGTGTCTTAGTAATAATTAATTTATGATAGAAGCAAAGAGCATGATAATTTCTTCTCACTATCATCGACAACCATTTTAATTTTTTAAAAGAATACGATATATGGCTAAACTTCCTTATACCACATATAAACCGAACACAGGCATTTTGCACTTTTTGTATTCTGTTACAATCGGAACTGTCTATACATTAATTATATAAGATATCACAATAATTAAATTGTGATAGTACCAATGTTTCACATAACATTATCTTGGTATCCTTATTTAATGTATGTCTATTACTATATAACACTTTTAAATTACAATAAGACTTCTTCAACATATGATTTACATATAGCCTATATCTTAGATTAGAGTCCAGAATTAAACCTAAATTTTTTGCCTCCCTCGTAACTTTATGTTGCTCATCATTGATGTGTATATTTATTAAATTTGTTACTTCATTAAGCTTATTTTGTTGACCTATTAATAAAACCGATGATTTTAAACTATTAAGCTTTAAACAATGATCAGCCGCTAATTCAGTTAAGACAGACAAATCAGCGTTAATTTTATCACAAGCATTATTTACCTCTGAAGGAAAAAAAGAATAATATAATTGCGTATCATCTGCGTAAAAATGGAATTTACAGTAACTAATAAATGTTCCAAAATTTAGCGTGTAAATAGTATAAAGAAGCGGTCCCAAAATAGACCCTTGAGGTACACCTGACAACATTGTTACTTGATTTGATTGTCGATTATTATAAACGACTCGCTGCAACCGATTAGTTAAATAATTCTCTAATAATGAAACCGCATTTGTACTGAAACCTACAAAATGTAGAACTGATCAATTTCGTCTAAAAGGCGTTCTGAAAATTTGCTGATGTTTCAACAATCAACGACGAAAAAAATGGTCTTTTCCAGTTTTAAACTTATTTTTGGAACTGGTAGGTTAATAATTTTGTTGATGTAATTAGCGGTTTCATTAAGGTTTACCGTTGCCAGTTAATTCGCTACCGAATTAGCATTAAAATTAAAATTAATTACGAATATATACAGTAAAAAACGGATAATAACGCGTTCAGATAATTTGACCGATGTTTCCAAAACAGCCGATGAAAAAGAATGTCTTGTGGTAAAACGTTGCAGTGTTTGTTTAAGGTAGTAATAGAACGAGATTAAAATAATTAACAGCCTTGACTCATTGTTTCGCGGAGAGAAGAGTGTCTTTAATGAAATCACGCTTTTAAAGGGTCTCCGTTGGGTATCTTGCGAACGGTTGCTTATATAAAATGGAAAACATCAGCGTTAACTTATTCATAGCTGGTGCAGCGAGACCTCAGCCCGCAGAAGTAATCTGTCACTCACATAAAGTCTTCAACTCCACGTTTATTTTTACTCATTATAAATAATAATTAAAAAAACGGCGAGCGAGAGAGAGAGAGAGACGGGCGATTACAAAACGCCACAATCTCCGCGATAATCTTGAAGACCTTGTAACATTTCCTTTGCTTGCTTCAACCTTTGTGGAGCCCGAGGGCATCTCGGCACTCACGACTCACTAAATTATCTAAAATTGGTGTTCGACACAACAGAAAATCCAAACTGGCTCGATTTCCATTCCCAAACGGCGACCAAGTAGGAAGGCTCCTTTGTTTCCAAGTCCTTAACGAGAAAAATAGCGTACTTAGGCTCGGAACATGCACCTGACATTTTTTTTACTGGAAACCTTGATAGCGCAGATTAATCAATGTCATGCAATAACACACTGCGAAAAGGAAAACATATTTTATATGCCATGACGCGTATAGACTTTTTAATGACAAATAAATAGATTTTTAATTAGGTGGAGCGCGGTGGAAAAAAATCTCAAGAAAACGAGATCGTCGTGTTGTAAATATTATTAACGCGTTGAAATTGTTATTCGTTATTTATTGGTTGGCGTTTGGCGCACGGCATTGAAATTTGTTCGAGACCTTCCAACGTTTCTACAATTCGTAGGATTTAAGTAAAAACTTACCTAATGCAAAACCGATACAAAAAAAAACGGAAAAAATATGAAGGTGTGCATACCTATATTTGTCAACGAGGAATCGAGAGCCGTACAAAATCTTTGAGACCAGACAGTGGCGGCGCGATTACAGAAGTAAAAAAGAGTTATACTCCAGTGGAATTAGAGTTTGAGCGTGAAAAAATTATTAATAGACATTTTATTACACTTTATGACGGGCAAGTTGGCAAGTTGCAAATAAGTGCAAATTTACGTGTTTTTTCCCACGAAAATCTAGACGATCTATCGAAAAATTAGTAATTTTATGTTGTAGGCAATTAAATTACCTACAATTTAAGGTATCTAAAGTCACACTTCACCAATTTGTTAACTGTTGAACGTGGAAAAATCAGTTTTCGAAAATTGTGCATTACTATTGTAAAAAGCGATGAATGTTGATGAAATTTATGGAAAAGACGATCAATTAAGTGACCAACATGTGTGCCAAAGACCGATTCGATTGACCGTAAAATTGTTGCTCCAAGTATTTGTAAATTAATTTCGTTCCCTTATTAACTAATTTAATCACTAAATGTTAATTTTAGAAGTTAACATCGTAGATATAGGTTCTAATCGATCCACAAAACGTATCGAAAAAGAAAAATTTCAAAGAGTTGAAATTAAGTTGCCCTTGTCCCATGGTCAGGCAAAAGCCGCTCGGGCATTCGCTCTTTTTACATTAAAGAGCTTATTTTAACGCATGCGCATACGTCGCTTTCGTGGCGCTCGAGATTTTTGACTTGAACATTTCAAATTCGGTTTATGGCGAAAGTAGAAAGGCAATTCACATTTATATGGCTAGGTACCAGTTTCCCTAATTATAATGTTCTTTCTTCACGTTATTTTAATAATGGGCATTCACAAGGTTTATAGAAGAGAAAAACTACTAAGTACAACTATAGAAGTCAAAGGTTATGTGGTTTTTACTAAAATTCCTGACAGCAAGACACATAGTTTGTCATTTCAGATGTATTTCAAAATACATTATGTCGAAAAAACGTTGCTTTGCTGCCGAAGTTTACTAAAAATTGTAGTTGGTGTCAAAAAAATCTCAAGCACTCCAAAAGAAATCGCTATATATTCGAAATCTGAAAGATTGTATCAATCATTGTATCAAATACTATTTTTCGAACCATAAAAATGTAAGTACCTAGTTGGCCAGTTTCTGTTGTAAAATTTATTTAATTGAAATAAACATGTTTTCAAAGACGAACAGTCCTAATATTGTTAAAGCAATTTGTCTAATTTAAATTAATTTTAGCAGATCTGTATGAAGAATACATTTTTGTTCTAGAACAAAAAAGTATTTCATTTAAGTCTTTCTGACAATTAAGGGACATAATTAAAATGTAAACTTTTTCTAATAATTTTCGAAAAATAAAACATTTAGTCATTTTGACTTGCTAAAGATATTAATTTTTTCATAGAGTAAACCTTTTTTACTTAAGGATATGTGGTTGAAAACTGGAAAGCTTTTTTTAATAATATGTATTTAAATCTGTATTAGTCCAAAATTTAATATCAAGGGAGACAGAGAGTGTTAAAGTAAACATTTTTTTACAGTTGTTATGCCTTTATTAAATTGGGTAACAAAAGGATTTTGGCAGTGCCATATTTAAAAATCATTTTTGTACTCTTGTACATATCCACTATACATCTTCGCCATAAAAAAATTGTTACAACTTTTTTAATCTAACACTGGGCAAAAATTCTTTAAAAATACAATAATTTGGACTACAGAAAAGTGTTTGTTATACTTTATGGAAACCTATTTCTTTCACCGTTTTCGATAATATATGTATTTCCATTTAGAACACACAAATTACTTTTTATCTTAAGTAATTTTTATCAAGTAAACTATGAAAGCAATGAAGTAAACACAAGTTTACGACTAAAACAAAATAATGATAAAATAGAATGTGCCAATTTGCCAAGTTACGGATTTGCAGTTAATTTTCTTTTAAAACACCGGGCAACATTTTGTGATACCTTCATGTTGACCACCACGTTCCCCTGACTTGAATCCCCTTCATTTTGGTTCTGTGGACGTATTAAATCAATGGTTTATGAAAATCTTATTAATATTTCAGCATTAATATTGTGGAAAAAGTTCACAATACATTGACCAGTTTTAAAAATGATTTTCCACTTTTTGTAATTCGACAATCGTTTTGTAAAAGAGTAAATCCATGATTGAACGAAATATTAACAGTACAATTTAATGTCTGTTCAGAAACAGAAGTCAAGAGGATTCAGGTCGGGAGACCGTGGTGGCCAAGGCATGTCACTTCCTCTACTTATTCGACGATTCATGTAGTTAAGAACATTCAATAATAGAAAAAAATTGTTGCGGGGTTGAAATTAATTGCAAAACTATAATAATTTGACAGGAACTGACTATCCTAATTCACTTGGGGACGCCCCTGGGCCGAATATTCGTCTAGAAATACCAGAACTAGTGTAAACAAGAATGATGTAATAGGGAAAAAGTCAAAAAATTCACACACAAATCACTACACCCGACCTACAGAACCTGTTTTGTTCGGTAGCTGAAGCTATTTTCATTAATTTAATGGAATTCTGCACGTCCGATAATTACAATTTCAAATGATATCCTATTTATCAGCATTTATTGACGTGTATAAGTCGTAATAACTCCAATTATTACAGCCAGTAATGAATTGAAATTTTTCGAAGCAAGCGGTCCTGCGTATAACATCACTCATTTAGGAATTCCTATACAACAGGTGATGGCATTCACATGAGTAGGAATGCTTCGATTTATTATAAATAAATTATTTCCCCACATAGGCTCCATTGTTACATTCACGTTTCGTGTTACAGCGGGCTTTTCACAGCGGAAAATGTCAGGTATTTCAATTTTTCTCCGTTAAGGCCATCTTTTTTTCATGCGATAAACCTTTGAAATTTGTGCAGGTTGTAAAATATCTTTAAGGAAGTGAAAGTTAAATGGATAATAATTATAAGGACGGAACTTTTAATAGGTGTAATGTCAATGGGAAAAAATCAAATTTTACACCTAGGCAAGTAAGAATCGATTCTAGGAAAGTTTGTGCCTATTTGTTTTTTTTTATATGAATTATTTAAATATTAAAAACATTGTTATATATATATTAAAAGTACCATAATTATTCAAATTTGAAAAGTTAACAATACGAAATTTTTCAATTCTATTTGTTCTTCCTGAAAACTATTATGATTCTCTATCTGCATTCCTGAAAGGTCTTGAGGTACCACAAGTTCTTATTGATGAAATATACTTTTTGAAATTTTAAGTATTCTGTAACTCTTTAGGGAATTTTTGCAAAATTGTTGATGCCAAGTAGTTGTATTGTATACTTACCGTGATTAGGTATAATAAAATGAAAAATCTATTATGCTTTACTTGTTTGGGTCTCAATTGCAAATACTTATGACAAATTTCATATCCGTTGCACTCTGATCCTACGGTAAATACCTACACGTTTCTTTTCGGTTTTTGTATCATGTAAAGTTGTAACCAAAATTTTCCTCGTTTCTTCTATATCTTTAACAGTTAAGCTGCACAATTCTGCATGCCAAGATACTCCATTTAAACCAATTATTAGTACTACTTTCATTAATAAAAACTTATCGTCTACAGCCTCTCTCAAACATATAGTAACGCTTTCCATAGTTAAAACTTTTGATTTCTTTGGTTCGTATGTATCATTTTGACATTTTAAAAAAGTAACTTTTTATATTGCGATATATCCATATTTTCGTTTATTTATAAAGTACTTTTCAACATGGAATATGTAGACTATAAGCTGGACGCCTTAAGAGATTTTACCTAAAGTAACTAAAGACTTAAAATATAATTATAAATATATAACTATAAATATAATGACACGCTCTTTCAAATGGCATGGTCAAAATTGGGGGTTGCTATTTAAAAAAATTGTCGATGACGTCATATCTCGAACAACGATGACGTCACAAATGTGGGTCGTATGTCGAAAAGTGCCTTTTTTAAAACAAAATCGACGTGCCAGGGGATTTTTTCGAAAACTTCTCAATTTAAAAAATAATGAATTTATTCGTTACTTTTCGAAAGCACTGTATAACATAGAATCAATTCGTCTCACAAAAATGCAATTTAACTGTTATTATATAAATAAACAAAGCAATGTCAGGTTACTAAGTTACGCAAATCCTACACAAGTACCTATACCATGAAATTTTTTAAATTTCTAATTTTATAATGCTTTTATATATATCACTATTTGCTTATAATTACTTACTAATACAAAATGAGAAAAAATAGTATAAACAAATCTCGTAAGAAAGGCAGTTTTACTAAAGTTGTTGTTTAATAAACTATTTCCTTTTGATGTATATATTTTTTAAAGGGCTATAACGTCGATTTTGTTTTATGTACAATTAAAGTGTATAATGAAATATAAAAGAATGTCAATAATATATTAACAACCCCTAGAATGCAATAAAAATTAAGTTTGTTTGTAAAATGTATTAATTGCATACCTACCTATGTGTTTAGGTTTGTCAAATAATTGTAATTGTACTACTAATATTATAAACTATTCACAAAAATTAAAGGATAAAAAAAATCCTAAATTTTTATGTGAGCTTCAAAAGGTTATAACTTTTCGAAAAATGGTCGTAGAGCAATCAAAACAAGCAAAACTGAAGCTTGAAGTTTTTATTATCAGGATTTGAGGGTAAAACGTTTATCATTGACCACTTTTTTGCCTCCCTCTCAAAAAGGTTCACGACTCACAATCATTTTTTTTCGCAACCCGACCTATGGTGTAGAAGATCTAAGCAGGGTTTTTAAATATACATTCGTACATTCTATAAAATGTTCTTATCGCTTTTCGATAAAAAAAAATCCATGCAAGTAATTTGATACAAGAAAAAGGTAACAATGTGCGTTTTTAAAGATTTTTCCTTGAACAAATTTGAAATAATATTACAAATAATGAGTAAACTAAGGATATTTTCTTTATATAAAGACATTTAAAACATCTTTTATTTTCTAAAACCCAATTATTATTTTTTTGTTTACATTCATTGTATTGATGGATATATTTTTTAAATTATTTCATAGAATAATTATTTTTAACGAATTCGTATAAAAGTTAAAGTTATTTTATATGAAACATAGAACGTGATAAGCTACGGATTCTTGTTTTTAAATAAAAAGAAATATGAATTTTTTGAGAAAAAGAGTATTGAGTGGGATAATTTAAATATCTTTCTGGAAAAGTTGTCTTGTAATACCAATCGGTAATATTTTCATTATTCTGATAATAGATTGGTCCATAGATGATATTTTATTACCTTTGTTATTCTTTAATCGTGAATTGCAGTCTTGGATAAAAATTATTAAAAACGTTCCAAATATCTTCAGTTCTGTTCAGGAAGAAAATGAAAATAAATTAATTATTAAATTTAAAATATTATTTTCCAGTGTATGTATATAATAACCCTTTATCAATGACCATCTATCTCTTGTTAACTGTTAGAAACTGTTAACTGTTTAACAAGTTCAAATGAACCCTTTACCTAATAATTGTTTTGTAAGAAAGCATTTTTCAATAATTACTATCATATTTTTATAATATTGTAAATGGCAAAGCCAACAAATTCCATTTTGTGACTTCACAACTGTTTAGAGAGCCTGATTCACCTAATTCTATAATAGTTTCTAATATTATTTAAAGCAAACTGTGCTATTTTTTATTTTGTTGTCCTCGTTGAGGCGAGGAATCACCCTACCAATATCCAAAACCCCTCCCCGGCGACATCCGCAAAAGTATTTAACAATATGCAGACGTTTTCAGTTAAACAGACCCCCACATTACAAACCGCCCTTGTTCCAGGTCAAGATATGGTTTCAGAATAGAAGGAGTAAATACAAGAAGATGATGAAGGCGGCGCAGGTTCCAGGGGGTACAAACAACAACGGCACGCCCGGTGGACACTCGGGACTGCTAGGTGCCAACGCCAACTTGCCCTCGACGAGTCCTGGTCCCCAAGGCCAGAACATGATGCAAGGTAGGATCAAACTGGAAGGTAAAAATTGTCTTTTATTGGATGAGTTTTATCTTAGTGCGGAAGCCGCGCGAACGGTATTTCGCTGAAGTGCGTCGTAATTAGATTTTTGTAGATGCGAATGTGAAAGCACAGTTTCTTACGATGACCGAAATAATCAACTTTGTGTGTAAGATGATTAATATCAGAGCTGTACAGGGTGTCCCATTTGAGACAGATCCTTTGGTGGCTCTGGTGATATTAGTGTTACCAGCAGCAACACTTAAATATTATCAGAGAAAGAAACATGCAAAAAGGGTGTAAATATAAATATCTGAATAATTAATGTAAATATTAGTCATAGTTTATATGGGACATTTTTTTAGTTTCTGTTAGATGGACTTTTTTGTATTATTTTTGTTAATCCTTTCTCAACATTGATAATTCGGTGAAAACATGCAGTGTTCATATAAATAAATAAATAAATAAATTTTATTATCTAATCTCACTAGCGCCACGGTAGCGCCCGTATTAAATGTGACACCCTGTATGCCACCTCGCAATTAAAATAATTAAAATAAAAGATGCACCCAATTCATAGCGTTAAAGAAATGTACCGTTAGTTAATCTATTTGCTACAAGATGCTTTCGAATGCAAGGAAAAAATATATTTTTAAAATATTTAGATACAAGTACCTATACAGATTATTAAATAAAACAATATATTGATGCCTGATATTATGTATGAGATTAAGTTTTTTCGCCACCATCTGTTGTAAAAGTTCTTGAATTTTTTTCCTTTGAAATCCGGTTTTTCCAACCAAGGGAATTCCAAGAATATGAATTTTTATATACAGACAAAACATTAATATACATTCAACTCGTTCAATTGTAACGTTGTTCACTTTGCCGTGCTTACTTTCTATTACGTCGTACTGTTTCCAATCGCATGAAAACCCATCCGTCAACTTGAGAGAAATTCGTTCAATTGTTCCAATTTCAATAGCGTCGGTATTACAAAAATGTATGAAGAAAACAGCTTTTAAACCATCAAATTTTAACTGATTTGATGAATAACTTCCCATTGAAGTTTTAAAATCATCCATAAATTATGTAACGCTACGAGTCAAAAATGAACTTTTTTTCTCGAACAACTTTAAGGATATTTTGTTGTACAGGGTGTTTTTGAAAAACGTACCCTAAATTCAGGGGCTGACAGAAAATTTGAAAATAAGATGATATTTTCCTAGCTAGGAAAAGTCCTAGCTGGGCAAAGACCCAGTGACATTTCATGACATATGTAATTAGTTAGGTTAGGTTTTTTACGGTGTATGTCGTATATTACAATGTAAAATTTGGGGATAATGGATGGGGATAATTGTGGGTAATTTTGGGGATAATTGAGGGTAATTTGCGAATTTGCTTGGGTCTCTACTGCGCATGAGTTTGAATTTTACCTTTGATTTTCAGTTTCCCTCTGATCTCAATCAATCCATCACTTCTGTTGATACATTGAAATCTGTGTCCTTTTTGTGTCTTTAGTTATTTGAATTTTCCATCAATTTGAAGTCTAGCTCTGATTATCAATTCAATTATCAATCTGCTATTGGTGATTCTAGTTCATAGCGGTTACCATTTTTTCTTAGAAAAGACGAAGAGTTAAATGTTAGGGGGAAAACTCAGACTTGAGCTTCCATTTTTGCCTGAAAAATTTTTCAAATCTGGCTAGAAAACCTTTTCCGTCAAAATTTGGTATATACTCTGCAATGTTGCTCCCCTAAAAAGTTATGTCAGTCTTAAAATGGGATTTTTTTTAGATCCGTAATATTTTAAACAAACAAAATTGATCTAAAATATTCTTGAAGCATGATATATTTGTTTCCACACGTCCTGTTCTTAAGGAATAGAACTTGACAACCACTTGCGTTTTTTTGAAAAACAATGCGATTCCACATATTTCAACAGAAGTACAGTTTTAAACCTAACCTCAAAAAAAGTTGTTATAAAATATCACTAGATAAGGTCATAATTGGCGATCTCTAGCAGATGGTCAAAAACTAACTGTACTAATGCATCTAGCACTCTCAAAATTTTACCCGTGTCAAATTTCATGCATTATGCCGTTGTTTTTAAGTATACAGGGCGTTTCTAAAATAGGGTTCCAAACTTCTGCTGCGTTTGACTCATTAAAATAAGCCAAAAAGTTCCTATTAAACTGTGCCCTAAAACGCACCCTTAGGATATGCCCTTAAAAGGGCTCAAACAAAACTGTTTTTTTTTTCAATACTTAAATTTTTCCACTCACCACTTTTACTAATTAAACACTGCAAAGCTCAATTGACAGTTTATCAATAACTTAAATTGTTAACCGTTGTGGCAACGTCAGTCTTTCATTTGCCATGGTAAACAGATTTTTGTAATTTTTTGCCTAATAACTTAAAGAGCAGAGTAATTTTCAAACTCAATTTACTCGAAAACCATTGGAAATATCGATTTGGACAAAGATAATATTTTTTACGTAAAATTGTTAAGTTTTTATAAATCTGTAGAGAAAATTGTAAAAAAATTGAAATAAAAAAAATTACTGGCCGAAAACCCCCTTCACCAACCTAAATGGGACGCATATGATTTGCATGTCGAAAAACGGAGTAGCCCATGTTATATAACGTAAAAAGTTATGTAAGACCCATAAATTTTTTTCTATTTATTTGCGACCGTTTTGTCAATAACAGAAAAAAACAGCTTTGTTTGAGCCGTTTTAAGGGCATATATGTAACTTCCTAAGGGTGCGTTTTCGAGCACATGTTAATAGGAATTTTTTGGCTAATTTTAATGAGTTATAAACGCAGCAGAAGTTTGGAACCCTATTTTAGAAACATCCTGTATACATAATTTGATTTTAAAAAATTGTTGACGACCGATATCTCAAGAACAAAATACGATATAAGATCTTTTTCTAAAACACCCAGTATAAACATTTGCCATTCAGGTCGTAAATGTTTTCAAAAAAGTTATATCTCTAAATATCTGAACAAATGAGTATATGGAAAAAAAAATTGCACAACATATGAATAAAATGGAAAATTTTTTTTAAATGTAAATCCAATTTTGAGTGCATGGCTTTTAGCATTGTGATACATATTAGAAAGTAATGATATGTACGTTCGACAAGTTGTAGTGTTGTAGCACTCAGTATATCATATCCACGCTGAAACCTACTGATGTATAAAAAAATGAATTTGGAATGTAATGTAACGCCTATATAAATTATCGAGGGTTTTTAAATGACAGCATAAAGAAATCATTGGGTAATAAATATCTTTTTATGTAATGTTTCATGGAAAATATTTTCCACACTCTATATATACCATCTTTGACCAAGATAGATTCAATAGAATGACAGTTATGCCTTATATAGATACACTCTAGCAAATAAGAAGGATTAAATATTTTTCACATAAGTCGATACAACTATAATAATAAAATATGAAAGGGTTATGAACAAATCCATCGTCTTGCCATAAAACCTAGATTAGAGGCGTTTGTTGAATTTTGGTTGGTAGTTTCAAGGTGCAAATTTTTAATGAAATTGAAATTCGCGGCAGGAATATGAAGCTGGTCTACTTTAAATTTTAGTTTAGGATGTTGATAAAATCTAAAACGGGGCGCGCCAAATTTCCATATTTAATAAATTTGTCTTCATTTCAAACATGCAGGATGTAGTTAAATACCATTTCAAATTCAGAATGTAGTTTCCTTATCACGAACAGTACGTACTAACTAATCAATTTAAAACTTTTTTCAGTACCGCTTTGAGAGTTATTTTAAATTTAAATTTTCTTAGAAAAATATACAGGGCGTAACTTTGAAAGGAGGTCATATTTGTATAGAAACATACATTTGCCCAAATTCCGTTGTGAAATAATCCAAACACAGCGCTTCAAAAAAATAGTAATAAACATTTTCTATTGAAAACTTATAATGCTTAATTTGTTTTCTATTGATTTTATCCAAAGGATGGCATCAAGAGCAACGCATATGAAAACCTATGATCATTACGATTTTCGTATCAACCGTGCTTCCGCACATCGTACTAGAAACCTTGATTTGAAAATGCAACGGAAATTATAAGTCGTAAAGTTGTTGCTTTTTATTGCCGTGATTCATTATGCAACGTTCCCACTGCTTAGTCCCATATTCTGTTAAATGTTCTGTTAATGAAGCGAGCTGTTATTAGCTGCAAAATTAATTCTTATGTTGCTTTCAACACAGTCTACTGAAACGGCATTTGGAAAAAATATTAATGGCATTTCATTCTAATGTTTCCGTTATCAATTCATAATCGTGATTGTAATTTGCTTCCTAGTAACAATGGATTTTAAGCGCATAGTAATTTAATAAACGATTCGGCATCTTTTATTAAAAATGTGTTGAGAAAATACAGAAACACAGATATAACACTTTTTTGTTATTTCAGCATTAATTATGTTAATAGTTATCCGTTTCCAGTTAAAAAATTTAACAATGATTTCACTTTCTTGTTTTAAAACCGAAGCTCCAGTTTGTTCAAAAGAATTTTAATTGACAGAGCAACAAAATGGAATAACTGAACCCTAACACGGTTGATAATATGAAATAATAAGTGAACATAAACTAAATAAAAAATAAGTAAATTTGGTTTGACATTGTTACAGCATGGATAAATTTCAAATATATTTCAATGTAAAATAATTTTCAGACAAGAAAAGGTGTAGCTTTAAAAAATTTGGAAATAAATGTGTTTATTCAGAAAACGGTACATTTCTAATCCAACGTTTATATAAACTTTTTTGTTCAGTTTTACCTGAGGAATGTCTTAAAATATGCCCTTTCGCACGGGGCACCCTATGTGCACAGAGAAAATATTTATTTATCGTAATCAAACGATTTATTATGCTGTAATAATCGTTTACCTATTTCAACTAAACGCAATGCTATTGTTACTAAACTTATACTTGTCGATAATATATCTTATTTTGGAGTCATACAGGGTGAATTTTAAATGTTTACATGTATTAGAAGATATAGTATTATCGTATCGTGTTTTTGTTTTTATCTTCCAAAATGGTTGATCAAATTAAATCGTATTTAGTACAGGGTATTGTCTAATAACTCTGTAGCGTTTGAATAAAACTATGACAAATAATATAGCTATAGATTAGTGGGTCATCTTTTTGTCTGCGGCATCGAAATTTTTGCAAGACTGATGTTTTTTTAAAAGAGCAGTGTAAATTATATGGAAAATTCTTACTTCTTTTTGATAAGAAAAAAGGGAATTATCTTATTTACCATAACTAAAGCCAATACCCCAAACCGTTCTACGAGCTATGTTTGTACCTAAGCACTTTTTTATATTGAGGCGTTCTATAATTACGTAAAATTTGGCGTGAGCAATTTGGGACACCCGGTATATCGGGTGGGCCAAATTTAACACCTGGGAAATGTTCCCTGTTTCTTGAAATAAGAGAAAAATAGTAATTCAGATGATACTGGCTAGATTTTCGAGAAAATGCGAGTGGTAAAAACAGCATTTTGACATCTTGATTCAGTTCAGATGTACAGGGCGTTTTTTTAAATGTTGACGTTTTTTATGATGCTTTATACATTTTTTGTTTGTGAATATATTCGGATTTTTCTAAAACTTTTTTACATTTGCTAGAATCCAGTGGCGCAATATTATTCTATCACTTCTGGTTTCTGAGAGAATATATTTTTTAGATGGAACTCCCTACATAGGTATCTTTCGAAATTTAAAAACTCTTTAAATGAAATGGTATCTAAACATCAGTATACATTAGAGTAACTTTTTGTAAATCAATCGTTTTTTTTATACAATTCAGTCATCGTCCGTCCATTTTTCTCGTCGATACATCAAACAATTCCATGGCACACTTAATTATGTTAAGAAGCAATTGAATAATAAACAAATAATTTATTGGCGTTTATTCTTTGGGAGACATTTTTTGTGTAAATATTATATATGATATTTGGTTTGATATGAAACTTTATATTTCAAAAAATGAAAAATTTATGTTATAATTGAAAAATTGGAAGCTATACACGCTGCTAGATTCTGCGTTAAAAACTGTGTAAATAATTTTTTCACAAACAGAAATGTTACAGGTCATCATGGAATAGAACCAAAATGAAGGACGTCGTGTATCTCTTAAAAGAATTAAGATATCGAGATGCGTTTTCGCAATTTTTCTAAAAATCAAGGCGGTGACATCTAATTTATTTTTATAAATAGGGGAAACTTTCGAAAACTGACAAATTTAGTCCACTTGTCCACATATAAGATTCATACTGTATAAATAAACTTACACCAAGGAGCGTCTGGTTATTGATAAACCATTTAATAATTGTTATTAGATATTATACAGGGTGTCTCGCATAGGAACCGACACAGGGTAGGTGCATCTAGGGGTGTCCAAAATATTGTAATTTAACTAAACTTACATATATACTGAGGAGTTATTAGCCCCCAAAGTGGGGCCTTAAATTTGGAAAAAAAATTAATGTCTCTGCAAGACTTTACCGCAGAAGAACTAAATTTGGTACATGATTTAGGTTTATTACTGGTCTTCTTTGACTATGATTTAAGGAGGTTCGATACATCTCTTGCGGGGCAGGCGGTGCGGAAGGGAAGCCTATGCTTATACACGGTAGTTTCGTTGTAATACCATCCTTACATAAACTAACTTGAGCGAACTAAATATAATATATACGAATGAAATTTATACAACACATATTAGCTTGCATATATTTTTTGTGTTTAATGCACGGCAATTAACTTTTTATTTGAATAAAAGTGTCTATTTATTCATTAGAGCTTGTAAAACTATTGATAAAATCTGACATCATTGCCACTGCCATGGCGTGGTGGTAAAAGTTGGGTCAACTGTCATTACTGTCAACTGTGCTTTGCGCGTATTCTGTAAAGATGAATGAACATCCAAGATACAAAGGAAAAGTAATGACTGAAAAGCAATATAAAATGCGTATGAAACAGAATGTGGATTGATGAGAAAAAAGTGAGAAAAAGCTCAGTGTATGATGGTGATACCAGTGATACGTCGCCTTGTCAAATTAAAGATAATGACAGAACATCTATACTGTTCGTTTTGCAACGAAATCCTTTCAATTTTTGTTTCAATTTGCTATTATATTGCATTAGATCACGAAAAATTTATTTAATATTAATTATTACTACATATGTTTTCGACTAGAATAATTATATAGTCTAGCGCGTCAGTCGAAGCGTTAAATACAGCGTACAGTGTTGCCATATTTCCCTTTATTGGATCAGATGTTTGTTCAAATTTGTCAAAACGTTATAATATTCATTCCATTCTCAATAATTACATTGGAAGTGCATATTTTTAATGTTTTAAAATGTTTAGTAATATTTAATTCTTTAATTAGAATTTTATTTTCCACATCCTAATCATTTTCAAGAGTAAGATTCACGTTTGATTAAAGTTTTTTCCCAACTCCCATAAGAGCCTGTGTATAAGAGCATAATCATTTTTCAAAAAAACTATATTGGCATTCGATCTGATATTTTTACACGAGTCAGTTTAGTCCAGGCGATATCTGTCTTAGAAAGGGTGTACTTGGGTAAAACGCATATGATCGAAGATTTTTGCTTTAACGGCTTCTAAATAACATCAGAAATGATAATTTTTCTATGCAAATAAAAAAAAACGTGGGCTTAATTGTTATTGCAAAAAAGTATAAAAAAATAGNATTATCTTATTTACCATAACTAAAGCCAATACCCCAAACCGTTCTACGAGCTATGTTTGTACCTAAGCACTTTTTTATATTGAGGCGTTCTATAATTACGTAAAATTTGGCGTGAGCAATTTGGGACACCCGGTATATCGGGTGGGCCAAATTTAATACCTAGGAAATGTTCCCTGTTCCTTGAAATAAGAAAAAAATAGTACTTCAGATGATACCCTGCTAGATTTTCGAGAAAATGCGAATGCTAAAAACAGCATTTCGACATCTTGATTCAGTTCAGATGTACAGGGCGTTTTTTTTAAATTTTAACGTTTTTTATGATGCTCTATAAATTATTTGTTTGTGAATATATTTGATTTTTCTAAAACTTTTTTACATTTGCTAGAATCCAGTGGAGCAATATTATTCTATAACTTCTGGTTTCTGAGAAAAAATATTTTTTAGATGGAACTCTATATATCTTTCGATGTTTAAAAACTTTTTAAAATTGCCGTTTAAATAAAATTATATCTATACATATACATTAGAGTAATTTTTTGCAAATCAATTGTTTTTGATACAATTCAGTAATCGTCCGTCGATTTTTCTCGTCGATATACATCGGACACTTCCATGGCTCACTGTAATTATGTTAAGAAGCAATTGCATAATAAACAAATGATTATTGGCGTCTATTCCTAGGGAGAAATTTTTTGTGTAAATATTATATATGATATTTCATTTGATGTGAAATTTTATATTTCGAAAAATTTAAAATTTGTGTTATAATTGAAAAATCGGAAGCTATAGAAAAATGTTACATACGCTGCTGGATTTTACGTTAAAAACTGTGTAAAAAATCTTTTCTTGAACATAAATCTTACAGAACATCATGAAATAGAACCAAAATGAAGGACGTCCTGTATCTTTTAAAAGAATTAAGATATCGAGATGCGTTTTCGCAATTTTTCAAAGGCGGTGACATCTAATTTATTTTTATAAATAGGGAAAACTTTCAAAAACTGACAAATTTGATCCACTTGTCCACAGATAAGATTCATACTGTATAAATAAGCTTACACCAAGGAGCGTCTGGTTATTGATAAATTATTTAATAATTGTCTTTAGATATTACACAGGGTGTCTCGCATTAGAACCGGCACAGGGCAGGTGCATGTAGGGGTGTCCAAAATATTGTAATTTAACCAAACTTGCCTATATACAAAGTTGCACCCCTGAGGAGTTATTAGGGAAAAAAAATAATATTTCTGCAAGACTTTACCGCAGAAGAATCAAATTGGGTACATGATTTAGGTTTATTACTAGTCTTCTTTGACTATGATTTAAAGTTAATTGAAGCACTACAAGGTGTATGACTTGGGGATGACTCGCCCCTAAAATTGTACTGAACTTTCTTTTTATTGGCCGAATTGAAAATAGTAATATTAATTCGCAGCAGAACTTAATTTAAAATTTTTTTTACTCTTGTTAAATTTTGAAAAACTTTATGGTTTTCAAGGAAAACCGTATTAACTGAAACAAGATTTTAACAGTGTTTATTAGAAAATAATCGAAAAGTCAGTAGTAGGCAATGAATTTATCTTTCACACTTGTCAGTTAGTAATAAAAAAATTTTATTTCAGCAATTGCCTCTGATTGTTGTTAAAAAATATAAAAAAATTAAATATTATTATTATACAGGGTGTTTCTTAACAACGTGCTAATATTTAAGGAGGTTATTCTTGGGTCCATTTTAAGAAAAAAACTTCATGTGAACATATGCCCTAAAAGTCTTAACATTTGAACTACAGGGTGCTAAAGTTTTATGAAAAAACATTTTTTCATTATAACTTTGGTATTACATACCATACATATTTTTTCAGATTTGGTACACGCCTTCTGTTCATCAAGATGCATTTTTTGATGTACAAACAATTTTATTATTTTTGCCAGTGGCGTCTGTATTGAATATTTTTGAAGAAAAATATGTTACGCCACTGCTTTTTCTTTAAGTAAAAATCATTTTTGAAATCCTCATTCCTTTCTGAGCAAATGTGGTGTTCTGAATTTTTTCGTTTGACGTACGGTTTTCGCATAAAAAAATAAAATTCATTCATTTGCATCTTATTTACGAGAAAAAAAATTATGTAACTTTGAACAATAATTTATTTAAGATAATAACTTGTAAACATTGAAATTATGAAATTACAGTAATCTACAGACATTTTGGATTGGTAAAAGAAAATTACCCTGGCGTGCTTTCTTCAAAAATATTCAATACAAAACCTGTACAGACGCCACTGGCAAAAATAATAAAATTGTTCGTACATTAGAAAATGCATCTCGATGAATAGAAGGCGTGTTCCAAATTTGAAAAAAATATCTAGGATAATACCAAAGTTATCATAAAAAAAAGTTTTTTCATAAAACTTTAGCACCCTGTAGTTCAAAGGTTAAGACTTTTAGGACATATGTTCATATAAAGTTTTTTTTTCTTAAAATAGACCCAAGAACAACCTCCTTAAATATTAGCACGATATTAAGAAACGCCNTTTTTATATTAGCATAGAAATATTATCATTTCTGATGTTATTTAGAAGCCGTTAAAGCAAAAATCTCCGATCATATGCGTTTTACCCAACCCGAAACAAGTACCGCCTGGACTAGTTGGCATATTTATTAACAGGTTTCAATGATTCTGAAAACTTTCTTACCATTTTTCGGTATCGAACCTCCTTAAAGTTAATTGAAGCACTACAAGGTGTTCATTGGGGATGACTTGCCCCTAAAATTGTACCGGACTTTTTTTTCATTGACCGAATTGAAAAATAATAATATTAACTCATAGCAGAATTTAATTTTAAAAATTTTAGGACTTGTTAAATTTTAAAAAACCATGGTTTTCAAGAAAACCCGTATTAACTGAAACAAGATTTTATCAGTGTTTATTAGAAAATAATCGAAAGGTCAGTAGTATGCAATGAATTTATCTTTTAAACTTGTCAGTTAGTAATAAAATTATTTTATTTCAACAATTGCCTCTGATTGTTGTTGAAAAAATATCAATTATTAATTTTATTATTTATTTGTATGTTTTACTTAATGCAATATTCGTTTATTTAAAAACTACCTACGTACTTGTTTTCTTTTTGTAGAATTAGGAGAGAAGTGAAGTAAAATTTATTTGGCCAATTGTCAAATTTGAAATATAAAGCCTACTACTGACTTTTTGATTATTTTCTAATGAACACTCTTAAAATCTTGTGTCAGTTAATACGGTTTTTCTTGAAAACCATAGTTTTTTAAAATTTACCAAGAGTAAAATAAAATTTAAAATTAAGTTCTGCTGTGAATTAAAATTACTATTTTTCAATTCGGCCAAAGAAAAAAAAGTTCGGTACAGTTTTAGGGGTGAGTCATCCCCAATGAACACCTTGTAGTGCTTCAATTAACTTTAAATGATAGTCAAAGAAGACCAGTAATAAACCTAAATCATGTACCAAATTTTGTTCTTCTGCGGTAGTGTTGCAGAGCTATTCATTTTTTTAGAAATTTAGGGCCCCACTTTGGGGGCCGGTAACTCCTCAGGGATTTGTAAATAGGTAAGTTTCGTTAAATTACAATACTTTGGACACCCTGTATATGTAAATGACTGCTAATCCTTATCGTTCAATCGTCTAGGAGTCTAGGGATATTTTAACCTACAAGTTACATCTATGTTGGTCACTCCCCTATCTGGAGTCGACAATTTCGACCTAGTCGTGCCTCATCAGCGGGGGTGACCGCCACAGACAGCTTTTTTATCATAACGAGACGTTTCCTTCGGTGTAGAAACGGAGAGAAAGAGACTGTTGCCCTGCTGCTAGGCAGAAAGTCGTCCGCATGACGGCGCTTAGCTCCCGGCTCGCTTGTAACGCTTGTCTGTTTGCGTTTTGCAGGAGGCGGGTCGTCGAGCGGATCCCCGGCGACGGGGTACATGCAACACTCGTCGCCCACCCCCAGTTCCACCCCCGGCTCGGATATATCGGGACAGCCGGCCGCCAGTCCCGGATGGGACGTGAAGCCCCAGCAACCGATCCACCCGCCGCCCCATCCCGCGCCGCACCCGCACCCTCCGCACAACTACCTCCCACAGTACTCGTGGTACCCCACGGACAACCCAGGCCTACTCACGTAAGTACAATGTTGGATTATTCACATGTAAGATTCCGCCAGAGAGACGCAGAGGCGTAGTTTTTTTTTTTATATATGCAGACTTACAATGTTCACATACAAATGTTTTTAAACAACCCATTTTGTAGCGAAATGTTTTTTGTTTGGCCATAAATAAAAGTTGAATTGCAGGAGTAGTATGTCCGCATCAGAAAATATTGTTCGTTCGGTTTCAATATTTAAAGCCAATCAAATGATATTTTAAAACATTGTGTCGAAAAAAATAGACGACATACGTAACTCATTTATTTTCTTTCAAAATGTAAAATGCGAGTAATAATTATAAATAATATATTTAGCTCCTGCTAGTAACTCTACGAGTATAATAGATGCAATTTAAACTAAAATAATTGGTAATTTGTTCTTTTTTCAATTTCATTACATTTGTATGTCTTACGTCTTATTATTTTGGACAAATAAATTAGTAACTTTTCTTTATCAAGTGCTAACAATGTTTCATCATAAAAATTTCTTACAAAAAATAATTCTAACAATAAACGAGTTAATATTAGTAAAAACTACTTATAATTATTAGTAACCCATATAAAATTTAGAACTGCAATACTCCGAATTTGCCTATATGGAAAATAAAATAACTACTTGGATAAAATAACTACTTGGTTACTTGGATGTATTTATATACATGTTTTTAAACAATTATTTGCAGTTTTTAAATAGATTTTATACATGTGCTTGTATACATCAAGGACAAAAATAGTCCAAGTAGGTAGTGTTATGCCCATTCATAACAATTTAAAATAGTTATGACAACTAAAGTTGCAAGACTTTAACGAAAGCTCTAAAATACCTGGAAATGTTTTGAAAACCTATCTAAATTTTCCCTAAACTTATTTAAACACCTCGAAAGGTCAAATGTTAATCCATGGGTATTTAAAATTAATGGCCTCGGGTGCCAAAGGTCAATGGCCCCGAGTACGAAAGGTTAATGACTTCGCGAGCCAAAAGTCAATGGCCCCAAAATCGAGATCCACTATCTTGGTAGTCAAAAGTCATTGACCTCAAAGGCCAAAGATAGCCAACTCCAAAGTTAAAGATCTAAGATCTCGAGTGTCTAAGGAAGTTGACCTTTGCTGCCCCCGTCTTGATCTTTGAGTGTCGATTGTTGACCTTAATCTTCCGATATATTTGTACTATATTTGAAAGTTTTCTATTTCGAAGTATTTTGATGTATTTCAACAAAACAGACGTTTCTCGAAGGGTTTTGATGTAGGTACTGACTGCAATTTAAAATTCTTCCGATAGATTTCTCATATAATGTTAACGTATTTTGCCATTTTTGAAAATGAAAACTAAAACCGTTTTGGTAGATTTTAATGTTTTTAATGCCAATTCTAGTTAATTTAACAAATTTATACATGTTCTGATACCTTTTTAGCTTTTTAAAGCCGATTGAGGAATTTCGATGTATTTCAAACCTGTTGTTATTTTGATATCAAATCCACGAAGTTTTATTAGATCATACCGAAGGAGAATCATTTCCTGGAAGTCGTCTTGGAGTTAGGCATTTTTTCTCATTTAAATTTAGCATTTTGGCCGCCTTTGGACTATGGACTTAAGATTATATTAGTATTTTTCAGTTAAAAATTAATTAAACTATCTTTCTTGTATAACTCTCTCAGTTGAGTACCATAAGAAAGCTTTGTTCTAGTTGCCTTCATTGCCTGAAACATTTTAAATATTTTTATATTTAATAAAGAGCTTCACAAAGTTGTTATAAAACTTTTACGAAAAAACTGGTAAAATTAAATCTATAAATTGTACAGTTATATTCCGTAAGTAATTTGTACTATTGAAATGTACAGATTTTCAAGCTACTTAGTTGTACATTTTTTGCGAAAATACCTAAATCTCTGTGTCCACTTTACCAACATAAAAAATGTACATCTAGCCATGTCCATGATATTTTATTTAATTTTAACGTTTTTTTTAAGAGATGGAAAAATTTTCCAAGGAATTCTTAAAAAGGGTGGCTTGAAACAAAAGAAATTCTTGGTTTTCAGTTAGGCTCGAAATATTTTTAACGGTACATGTTGTTCTAATAATAGTCGAGAAAAACTGTTTATGTCAAAAAACATAAAATTCGATCTTTAAAAATATGAACGAATACCTAAAAACCTGTTCCTTATACGGAATATATTGTAATGCTAATAGGTACTATAAAAATTGATAAATTTTTGGTAACAAAATTCTAGTAGTACTTTATTAATTTTCGCATAAAAAAGTGGTCGGGATTGGCCCTGATATTGAATTATAGGCAGAAAGAAAAACTATTTGAAAAACTATTAAATAAATAGCTGTTTGTGTCAAAAAGATATTTTTATTTAAATTTTATTTGTTTTTCATTTTCGTGTAGCAAATAAAAAAGTACGTAAGTGAGGCACCATTAATTTTTTCAATAAAATCATGCATTAAGTTGAAGGAATTCCGGATATACGATTTACTTTTGAATAAAAAATAATCCAGTGATACGAAGTAACAAAGCAGTAAGAAACAGGAAAATAATAATAACATTGACAAATAAAAACAAAAAAAAAATATATGAACTCTATGCTAGCCTTCATGATATTACCTATGCATAATTATTTATAATTAGTTCAATATAATTAATTAGGCATTAAGGATAAATTTGCAATTATTAATAGTAACAATATGAATTAAATTTGTCATTTAGCAATAAGGGCATTTAAATTACAAAGAGTATCCCATAATTCATTACCAGAATCTTTAAAAGGTATGGAAAAAGTTCAATTTCTCAAATATTTGAAGAAAATAAATAAAATTTTTAATATGTACAGTTTTGTTCTCAATAATATAGGTAGATAATCATTATAACATTTGATTTGAAGAACCCCAATATTTTCGTAGATAGTTCTTGCTAAGTTCTATTTTAAAATTTAAAAATTGTATGTTTTTTTACTAAAAAGCTTGCACTTACTAAAATATCTTGGTTAACGATCTATAAAATGCTTTACCTTAATTCACGATAACTTTTTCAAATTTGCACGTTGTTAAAAACAAAATAATAGCGAAGAATGTACATTTAGTGATGTCCATAGATATCGAAGATGGCTTGCGACAATTATCAATCAGAGAAACGAATAAATTTATTTATTGTGGGATCATTCATGTGCTGAAATGTTAAAGTATAACAAATTAAACCTTCAGTATAATATAAACAAAGAAAAACTGTTCATTTACATATACCTCCCATTTTTAATAGGTCAACACTGATTAGTGTTGACATTAATTATAAGTTACATATTCGAAAATTGTTGTAGATTTTTTATAAACAAACCGAGTAAGTGATAATAACATTGTTTATACTGTTAACTGTTATTAATATTTATATCAGTAAGTTGTGAAACGATTATTTCATCTATTTAAAAAATTTTCGAAATAAATATATTGCGGAAAACATAAAAAAAAATCGCTTCAAAAAGATCAGTTAAAGGTTATTTTTTTATGAAAATAGTTTTGCCTAATCAAAAATTTCAAACTAGAAGAAAATCAAACTAAAAAATAACATATTATTTTGAAAAATAATCCTTTTCGGTTTTCAAAACAGTGAATAACGTTTCTTTTTGAAAAATCCGTAGTTTTATTTGTCTGAAAAAATAACTTTTTTACGTTACCTATTCTCTTTAATTTTTTCGATGCAGAAGTAGGTATATGGAATTTTTATTTTGAGTAAATTCTTTTTGTTGTCTTGCAGAATTTGTTTTATTTTCAAAATTCTTGAAAATTTTATTAACAAAATTCCCAGGTAATGAATGTTCCTTAATACATTTTTTATAAATTTCAATTCATCTTTTGAGTTTATTAATTTTTTAATTTTTTCCAAATAGCAAAATATTCAAATAAACAGATGGGATAAGTGGGTTCCATTGGTTTTTTTTATTAATTATTTATAGTTTAGCACTCACTAAATCAAATGAAAAATAGTCCAGTGTTCAGTTATTTTATTTTTTTATGAGGACAAAATTAATAGTTCCGGTCTGTTACTTCCGGGAATAATTTTTAGATTATTTATTGATGGTAAGAAACATCATCATGATGTGGAAAATGTTAACGTTTGTTTCTTAAAAACGTATCTCTAAATTTTTTTGGTAAGAGAATTAGTTACATACTACTTACATGAGCGATTTTTTTCTTATTCAAATTTTTTTTACTGGTATGAAAATCACTAAATGTCTGTTAATATACTGATGATGCGGCTGGCATAACTATGACTTATGATTCTGATAACTGAAGACCTAATTAATATTTTGTGGGTCCGCCGATATTTGCCAAAACGACTATTTTAATTTACAAGTAGTTACTAATATCATAAATTTCTAATAATAATTTATGCATCATTTTAATTTACAACTAGATATTATTTTTTTATTAACGGTTCTAGCTATTAGCCTTGTCTATGTCTGCCAGTGTAGTGAATAAATTTGGCGTTACTAAAGCCATTTTGCCATCGCAGTGGAATAAATTTTCGCTAATGACGTCGCAATTCATATTTAAATTTTTTAACCAATTTTCATTTTGTGGTGTAGATAAGACTGAGTAAATAAACTTTGAATAATTATAGATCGCTGAAAAATATGGACAATAGAATTGAATTTCAGTCCCAGTTTTAATAAACTTTCTAATTTTCTGACTGTTGGTGATTGTCAAAAAAAAATGTTCAAGTTTGTGCCAGTTCCAAATTTGATTAAGCTGAAATGATTTTATAATTTATTGAAATGACGTGTGAGAAAGTTCATGATAAGCCAGGTGCTTTATCTAAGTCAACTACTAGCCCCGAGTCACTTTCCTACAGCAGTTTTGAGAAAGTGTTCATTTTCCACTTTCTTCAGTGGAAATATCATCAGTTCCCAATGCTTGGAAAGTACATCTGTTATACCTGTACTTAAAAAGGGTAATAAGTTTACTGTAGAGAAGTATCGGCAAATGAACCTTACTTCAACTGAGTAAAATTATTGAAATAATCATTGTCAACGACTTACAAGTCTTTGCTTGACAACAAGGTTGTTCCTCTATATCAACATGGTTTTCTTCTGGGCAGATCACTACCACCAATCTTCTTCATTGTCTAAATGATTGGAGTAAAGCACTTGACCATTCTGAGCCAGTTGATGTCTTATACCTTGATCTTAGCAAGGGTTTCGATGTAGGTCCTATTAAAAGGTTGATTGCAAAACTTGATCATTGTGGCCTTCTTGGGAAGTTGATTCACTGGATAGGAAAAAATCAAGAAGAAAGTTAGCGTCAGAGTTGATGCTTTAGACATTGTGAGCGATGTTCTTCAGGGATCTGTTCTGGGTCCACAATTATTTTGAATTTATTCATCCGATCTAACCAGTTTGACATAGTGCAAATGTTCTCAACATGCAGATGGTACTAAACTTTGTGTAAATCGATTTCGTCAAGCTGCACAGCTTGAGAATGATTTAAGTCTTGTTCAAGAATGGTGTAGTGGTTGGTTGACATCTGTTAGCAAATGGGTCGTTTTCATATGTTTATTTCATTAATATATTTGTTCCTGCGGTTAACTCATAGAATGACCTTGGAATTGTTGCATCTGACGACCTATCTTGGTGAACCCACCATACATTCAAGCTGCAAGAAGGCAATAATTGCTCTCCAAAATATTTTCTCTTCCCTAATATTGCTGTAATATAAAATAATTTCAAACTCATAGTAAGCCATATTCGTCATTATATACTAGGTCCAAAACTGTCCCTAAGTAACTAAGAACCAATTTAATCTCCTGTGCATATTATTTTAATACATGTTTTGCAGCTGCTGTTCTCTTTTCTCTCGAGTTGCTGCTTCTAATTCGTCAATATTGTGTATTGCTGTTTTAAAAATAGTATTCGGATATCCAAACAAAAATAATCTAAAGGGGTTAGGTCTGGTGATTTGGCTGGCTACAACCCTTGATTAATCAGTCGATTATCATAAAATTCTTCTAAAATCTAATGTTGCTCTTGTAGTATGTGAGTTTGTCCTAATCTTTTTTTAAAGTAACTTGCTTGCAACTCATCACCATGTAATTCTGCTAAAAATATCTCACAAAATATAGGTTCTACTGTACGTCTGCTACTCAAACGCTTGCTTTTAAGGTATATAAACCGGTTTTCACAAACGTATGAGGATTTTCTGTAACAGAGGTACTATAATTTTGACTGTTTGTGAAACCCTGTTTCGTTAGTGAAAAATGAAGATGTCCAGTAGATTATTATTCATGTTTTCTAGAAAACACTTGTACTGTAATAATCTTTTATAGTTTATGGGAAATAATTCGTGTACAGTTATTTTGTTGTTTTTTTAAAGCTTTTTGCTATGAAAAAATACAATTCAGGCAACTTTGATGCAAGCTTTGTAGGACTGCTCATAGATTTTCTTTTGTAAACGCAGTGGTTGGTTTCATATCTTTTGGCAATATCACAAGAAAATGTCATGGTCAATGTTTGTATCTGTAAATTCCGTTATAAATTGCTGAATATTGAATGTAATTTGCGGTGTGGTACCAAAACGTGCAAATAAGAAAAACTACTTGAGAAACGGCCGCAAATAAATACTTTCAGACAAAAACTGAAAGGATACAACTGCCCTCGGTGTCCTCCATTAAGCCTCTAGAATATTCAAATGATTTCTCATCATTATTCCTGCTATTTGTTCAGCAAAAGAAATATTGAGACCGCGCATCACTCTAACCCCCGTAGGAACTCCTTTCGAGAAACGGCGATATTTAAACATCCAAACCGGCAATTACAGTCACCGGGACGTCACGATTCTTGAAATGGTTCACGTACATTTTTACAAGCTCCGCATAATTATTCCCTATTTAATTAAAAACGCATTCGTCAACCGCGCTGCTTGTTTTGAGGTTAACCTGTTTACTAGTGCAGTGGATTTTTTTCTAGCCCTAATTGATATTTTTTAAATGCTCCGGACCGAACGTTATAATTATTCATTAAGTGAGTAATTAAGGCCTTCAATTTTTTTTCATATTATGCAAGAGAAACTCCTTTGCGAAATTCTGTAAAACATTTACTGCTTCGCTTTAATTGCGTCTAATAAGAAGCCGGCTGGTCTGTAAAACTGTACTAATTAAAAAAATCGGTCTAACTATCCCGCTAATTTGCCACCGTTTATTTATTTCATATTAATTGCCAACATTGGCATTAGTACCTGAAAATCAGATCTGCAGTAAATACAGAAATGTACGAAAAATAAAATGTACGTACAATAATCATGCAACACACAAAAAAATACAAAAAAGGCTTGGCTAATATTAATAGTGGACTATAGGCCTTACGAACGCCGTATTTTTGTCGGACAATATCCCATAGAGAAAGATTTTTAGTCCTTGACAGATTTCAAGCACTGGTTTGTTTACATAGAGGAGCTAAATTTCAGGGATTGATGTTTACGAGATAAAAATAATTTTTTATGTAAAAATAGTAATTATTCAAAAAACTTATCTGTGTATGAAATAAAGCGCTCATTCCCTTAACTAATGTTTCCAACTTGAAAGCCACATAATATATTTCTAATATTCTAATTTTTAAACACCGTAGTTTGCTAACGTTTGTATAACTTGTGACAAATTCACCATTAATGTTTGGCCAAGAATTGTATTTACGCCCGATATACTGAAGTAAATGTATTATTATCTCAAGACAACACTTTTCTTCACTAATTCTTGTAAATTTCATAAACACAGTACAGAACTATAAAATGCTTAGTTACTAGAGAATATAATTCAAAGATAAAGAAGGAACATATAAGTACACTGAGAAAACTACTTGGCATCCACTTAGTTTCATCTAGTAGATGCTGTACTTGATCGAAGGTAGCAAAATATTTATTTACTATAAGCTAATGATTTATTCGGGCAATTATGTTGAAATAAATTACTCAACTGCAAGGTTGTAGGTACCAAAGTGTACTGGCTGTTAATTTATTGTTTTTAAAGAATGTGTTCAAGGTATAAGTCAAGTCTACTCCGACTAACATTACTATTTTACACATTAAAGATGCGGCTTGATGTATCTAAATATATTTATTTTATTAAGCTGATCATTTTTGTATTAATTAGTAGGCATATTTGGTTATTTTGGTTATTATAAACAAGTTATATCAAAGTAAGTAAAGATTTACGTATACTGTGGTAAAATTGCTGCTATAATTAAAAGTAAAATATTAGTTTGTAATAAATAAATCAATTTAATTCAAGCTACTTTAGTACGACTGTTATTCTTAAGAAGGTGCCTATCTTAAACAAAATAATTTTAATTAACTTTATTGAGATAATACTGATTGATTTTTTTTTGGTAGTCGAAGATGTACATTGACTTAATCTTTTATCTAATATACAGAGGTGGCTAAAAGTATCTGAAATAATATTTTCCCATCATTTTTTGTTATTGAAAAGTTTATTCAAAAATATTTACAATATTTTTTGTTTATCCACATTTATATTAAATACACAGTTTGAACAAGTATTAAAATTAAATAAACCACTGAAACTGCCACTACCCTCATTCTTGGAGCAATTCTCAAAGCAGTCCAAAACGTTTTCATTAATACCTAGTTATATTATTTTTAGATGTTGTGACATGAGAAATGGCAACGGTGCTTGGTTTATCAATACCACTATCAACTCTCAGTATTATTTTCGCAATATTTTCTTTATTTAAAAGAAGGTGCTTCATTCATAAATTTCTCGAGATTTCTTTGGGAGAAGATTCTAACACATCAGTATTTCCACAGGTACACCTAAATCTTCATTAGATTCAATTTATTACAGAGTTTTTAGCAAATTGAACCACAAACACAATCACAAATGAACTCAATTAAAAATATGGCGACTAAAGTTTGACAAAGTAACCATGACTACATCGATATATCCTACTTACTACTAAAAAAAATAACATGTTTTATTCGGATTAAAAGTATATTTTTTGTCTCGCAAAATTTGCTCGTTACAAAAGTAACACTTTTAATCTTAATATAACATTATACTATTTTGTTTTCGTACACCCTGTATTATCAAGTATAACCTAAAGCTTTTTCTAAGTGAAGCCAACATTATACTAAAAAATTGATAATAGTTTTATTGATGCTGATAGCACAGGTACCACATAAAACTGTTTAAAGAATTTATTTTATTTTACATCTCATTAATGTAACAGGAATTGCAAAACATGACACATTTAAGCACCTAGCTTATTATTAATCGAAAATCGGCGTGATTATTTTTATTATTAAGCAACATTTGAACGCACATCAGACAATCCTCGGTGGTTTTACTCAACCTGCCGCTGATAGTGCGATCTTGGGACTTGTAATTTATCTGCGCGTATTAAAAAACGATAATAATAAATTACCGACGCTATTAAACAAGTTCATTCTAATGTTTATATCAGGGTCATCCCATTTGCCGGGAATTAGAAGGTTGTAGGATGTCAGACGGCATTTCAGACTTCATTTATTCTGTAATTTAATGCAAAATTATTTTAACAACTTTTAAATGCCGATTCTACGTTTGAGAGGTGAGCGATGTAGACGGTTCTTAAAAATGAGTTTTGACATATTGGTAATTGAAAAAATTATAATCGTTTCCTGTACGTTGCGTCCATATGGACGAGTGGCTCTCAAATGGTTATAAATAAGAGTAATAAAACATAAACATCCTGCAGGATGTATATTTAGAAAAAAAAGAAAATCTTAATACTTGTTTTAGGATACAAAGTGTACCTATCATGGTGACGTAATAAAAATGAAAAAGCGATTTCCTTGTTGAAATAGGGTGGTTCGTAATGAATGGGTCATAGTGTAGGTAACTGTAAATAGAAAAAAATGTTACACCTCTAAATATATTTCAAACATATTAATATTTAATTGAAATTCATATGAATATAAAAATGCCATTAAATACAAAAAAATGTGTCTCGCCACAAATAAGTGGCTAGATATCAGGCGTTTACAAAATTTCTCAAAAATTAGGGCATGCCACTAAAAAAAATAAACATTTTTGGATTGCAAATTTTATCTTGAGAGAAAACGGTTTAACTTTTTGTCAACGTATTTATCGTTTAGTTACAATTTAGAAAATTGTAAAAACACGTTTCTATAAATTTGCAATTATTTAAAAGATTTTACAAACAATATCCAAAATGATATTTCTGTACATAAATTCCACTTTTCGATTTAAAACATTTCAAGGGAATTAAAAATGTTTTAAAAATAAACGCAAAGCGTGATTTTTTCAATCACCACCATAATATTAATAATAAGCTTTTACAAAAATTGGAGACTATTTTATAATTGTTTCGAATTTTATGCGGTGTTTTATGAAAAATATTAAAATATTGACCTTTAACTTTGTTTTTGCAATTTTTCTTACTTATAATATGTCACTGAAAAGCCAAAAAATGTTCTATTTGCTTAACTTAAAATTCAATATGGCGTCCATAAGAAAAAAAAAGGTGATGACGGTTTCTCACAACCGAAACGTCGCAATGAAAATATAAATATACAGTAAAATTCTTTGAAAAATTTTTTTAGATTAGTGCGAATCTGTTTTGAGTTGGATGTGAGAGGGGGCAAGTAAATTTTTTTTGGATTACCTTCAGTACAACTCGCATAATAAAAGTGTATATCCCTAGATCTGGGCGAGGTCCGGAACATTTTCAAAATTGCAAAAATGTTGCAAAAATTTTAAAAAATACCTATTTTATCTGAGTTTTTTGCTTATATCTTGGAACTTATGCATTTTGGAAGAATACTGAAGAGGAAAAAAAGTTTTAGAAGTGAATTTTGCACAATGTACTGTAAGTTAAAGATGTTTAAATTTATTACCGATGTTGCAAAATAGCAATAATTAATGAAAGAAGGCAAAATAATCAAGTTTTTTGGATATTTTTTTTTAAATATTTTAATTGCTCCGAGGGCATTCTAATTTTGGTAAAAAAAAAACTTTAGAGTATAATAAAACAACACACCAAATTTCATTAAAATCTGTTCTATAGATTTCGCAAAATAATTTTTTGAAAAAATTTTGAAAATCAATTTTCGAATTTTCAAAATGTTGCACAGCATCAAATAAAGCATTTAGACATTTGAAATTTTTTTCACATAGAAAAGACCGCTCAACCTTTCAAATGGTTTTTGAAAAATTGAAATCGGTTGATTAGGACGTCCACAGTAAATTTTTAAAGTTAATACTCTTTTTTTTTTATTAAACAATTAGATTACATTTATCAATTTGCAATTTAGTTTTTTTCAAAAATTATAATTTTAAAGTACTATTTTTTATTTTTATCTGTATTTAACAAAAAAAATAATTTCCAAATAAAAGAAAATTGTTTAAACAAAAATTATTTAAATAACTATAATAATTATAACTAAATACATTCATATTCAGTGTTGAAATATATACGTAAACAAATTTTTTCATTGAAAAAATGCAATATCATTATATTTAATGCATAAATAATAAACATTGTTTTATTAGACAGTTGGCATTACGATATTTGGATTTCTTGGCTCGCGAGACATCGGACTAGAAAAAAAAGATAGAAATTGGTCCATTAGAAGCCGAGAAAATGCAATTTTTTTCGTACCTTCGCATTTTGAACCTCCTGAATTCAGTCTCGGAGCGAAAGCCTCCTTCCCCACTTTTCGTATTTTGAATCATATCACTTCTTCGAGCGACAGCTGTCCCGCTGATTTTTATCTATGTTGCCGATAAATTTTTTCAGCTTAGAACTCGGAAAAACGAAGCCACTGGATCAAAGATTATTGCTAAATTGTTTATAAATTAACGGTAAATGCTGATAAACTTTGACCGCTTATATCTCGAGAACCAATAAACGGAATTTAGCTTTTTGAAAAAAACTAAAAAAATAAAAAAAAGAATGTTAACTTTAAAAATTTACTGTGGTCGTCCTAACCAACCGATTTCAATGTTTTACAAACCATTTGAAAGGTTGAGCGGTCTTTTCTATATGAAAAAATTATCTTATTTATTATTATAAGTATCTAGATGCTTTATTTCAGGCTTTTTAAACTATTTAAAAATTCGAAAACTTTTTTCAAAAAATTATTTTGCCAAAACTAACCGATGTTAATGCAATTTGGTGTATTGTTTTATTATAATCTAAAAGTTTTTTACCAAAATTAGAATGCCCTTGGAGAAACGAAAATATTTAAAAAAAAATATCCAAAAAACTTGATTATTTTGCCTTTTTTCATCAATTATTGCTATTTTGCAACATCGGTAGTAGATGTAAACATTTTTAACGTATAGTATATTGTGCAAAATTCAATTCTAAAACTTCTTTCCTCTTCAAGTATTCTTCCAAAATGCATAGGTTCCAAGATATAAGTAAAAAACTCAGATAAAATAGATATTTTTATAAATTTTTTAAACATTTTTGCAATTTTGAAAATGTTCCGGACTTCGCCCAGATCTAGGGATCTACACTTTTATTATGCGAGTTGTACTGAAGATATTTTAACAAAAATTAGCTTGCACCCTCTTATATCCAAGAAGTGGGATATTTCGACAGATCCGCCCTGGTCTATTGCTGTGAGTGTTTTCAGATTTTAAAAATTTCTTTAAATAAAAAAGGCACAGACGATTTTCGAAAACGCCACCTTTCTTTTCAAAATAACTCAAAAACCTGAAGGACTAGGACCAGTCTGCAAGCGCCTTTAAGTTAGCAACAGAACTTTGTAAAACTTTCCCTATTTAACCATTTTCCTATTCCTCATAGTTTCCAAAATACTAATACATGCATCATCAAAATGGTTCCCACTATATATTATTATATTTTATTGTTTATTGTTTTGTTTTGGTATTATAGTAATGTAATGTAAGTAATGGTGTTGTGTGTTGTTGTATTATGTGAAGGTGTGTAAATTTTGTGTGTTTATAATTATTAAATATCCGTTTGGGCGCCTTTTATAATGTAAAATGTCATTTGGGTGTGTTTATATCTAATTTTCCATTGAGCATAGGTTCTGATAAGAAAATTTTATAATAACATTGACAAACATAGACGAATTAGACTTTCTTACCTTATCATTGCTAACATCGCCTCCGGCAGCTTTACTTTGTATAAATAATGTTCACAGTGTAGATAGGATTTTATTAGTGTAGATAGGAATGTTCATTTTCTACCCTGTCCCTTAAGAAAAAAGAACACTTATTTTATCAATAGCATGAGTCCTTACCTCATAGGGGCGGTTCTATGCTCTTTTAATTAACCTTTACTATTTATTTTTTGGTAGGAAGCGTTGAATAAAAGCAAAATTTGAAAGATTTACACAAGATGACATTTATTACTTATTTTTCCTTCAATTTCAAACAATCCTTTTGATGAACACAGAAACTAAAATTTTCTTTATATACTTTTACATGAATAATTGTCTGAGAAATGCCTTATTCTACCTATTATAGTTTAGAAAATGTTTGGTCAACCAATTATCATTATGTTTAAACGTTTTTTAAAACAAATTGGCTTATATTACGAACATTGGAAACTAAATTAACACTTAAATTATAGAATGTTCAAAAATGTCAATTTAAATTTGAATCACTGAAATTGTTTATAGTCGAAACGGGTTTTCTGTTTCACAAATAGTTTTTATAGTTCAAATTTGCAACACTTTATGGCATGGAGAAAACAGTTATGCAACTGGACTTACTTTATTTCGTTCTGCCTGGCAATTTGCGTACGTTTCTTTAACCTTACTTTATTGTTGTGGTTTGTCTGCTATTCTCGTGCGTTGAGGATGGCTGTTGGGTCTGTGTATAGTGCTTCCTGGTGTTTTAGATGTTGTTTTGGGGAGCCACATGACAACATGCACCCCTCACCAGTCTCTCGAATCTCCTGCTTTCTTCACCTCTCTACAGCTTGTTGACTTCCTACGATGTTTTTTTTGTTTTTTCGGTACCAGGTAAATTCACTGATTTGGCCTATTGCCATTGGTTGCTCGTATCCATGTTATCATTTTCTAACTACGCAATTTCTCTAGCATATTGCGATGAATTTGATTTTGCGTAGTAGATTTTATACGCCTTAATTCTAATTTACAAGAAATTTTTTTATATGATATTTTGCTTGACAATTTTTTTTATAAGAAACTTCTAGCCTATGTGTTTCTGATGTTATAATATTTGAACTTTCTTTTGTACTAGATTATTTAACATTAATTTACTCATAAAATATCTAAATTGGTCCTTCTTGTGGCATTTTATTTTCTTGACATGCTTATCATTTAAAACGTATTATTTAAAATTTTGACTGATAATGTTTTAGGTTTTATATGAAATAACTATGAAATGAGCTTTTTATTTTTGTTTAAAAGTAATTTATGTCTTTATTTTATTCTACATTATAATTTCATGAAAATTTTCTATGCTATTTCTCGGTGTTGTGTCTTGAGATACAATGTGTTCATTTCAATATTTTACAGGGTGTCCATTTTTTTTGAATGTCTGAGAATACCAGCGGAACTAAAAAACGGTTTTATTTATTTAAACTGATGAATTTCGAAAATATTACAGAAACTTGTACTATACTCCGAAAAAAATTATAACTAATTACGATCTCGCAAAAACATCCTTCACAACGGTATAACGCAGCGTGCATTTCTCTGGCAAAAAATAATGCAGCCGTTGTGTTTCAATTTTGACGTTCTAATAAAAACGCTTTTCTTTGTTTCAGGGTGTGGCCAGCTGTTTAATAAAGGAAAAGTGATTAGTTACTAATTAGATTTTTTAAAAAACTTTAATAACAAAGGAAAAACTGTGACCAGTGAATGTGTACGATATGTTATATTTGTTTATTTTTATTGTTGATATAAGTTATACTAGATTGTTTCAAATTACATTCCCCGTCTGTAAAATATTGGTATTAGATCTCAGTCAGAGCAGTAAAACATTTTATTTTCATTGTTGGTAGTAAAACGCCATATCACAGGTCGTTAGCTACAAGTAATGAACGTGAAGTGAAGAATTTTTACTTTTATTTAAATAGTAAAGAGTTTGGTGCAATATGATATTCGATATGTTTTTAATTACAGCGTAAGTCGGCCAGGTGCCCCACGAATTTTGCTTTATATTTGCTACATCTGAATTGTAGATAGTTAAGTTATGGATATTTCTATATGTAGCTTTTAAACATTATAGTTTGGATCATTATTTAAAAATCCGCCCCGCCCCTTGCCGATTTATCGAATCCAAATTGGAAATGTTGAAAATTGTAAAATGACACGTACCACTGACATCTCCTTCAGTGTAAGTAACGTGGTGTAGAAACGATTAACGTGAACTAAATAATCTCTAAGTCAAATACGTTTTTGTTTTTATACCAATTGTTCGGTTTGTTAGGTTGGTACGTTTTGTTGATCCTGTAAATTATATATTTAAGACAGCCTATGGCTTGTCGTCGCGACGAGATTGACGAGAACACGTCAAGTCCTTAGTGATTCCTGTATAATATATTGTAAAACTAATAGTTGTTGATGATTGTGTGGTGAGTGTAAGACAGATGATGTACCTTATTATGTAAAGTAGTTTTAATCGAAAAAACTGTCTTAAATTTAGAACGAAATTATTATAATTATTACATGAAAAAATATTTCTAAATGTGTAAAATATATATAAATAACAAACTTTTAACAGCCTTGTTTAAGTCTCCTACCGTCCTTAAAAGGAACTCGATATTTCAACACCGTTTCGAATGTACCAAGGTAAGTTTGACCACGCTGATCGTCCTGTTTGTTTCAACAATGCCGCAAGAACAATATCTCTTCTTGTCTTGATATTTCAAGTAGCTGTAGCTTCGGTTGTGACGCAGGGCTTCATAGATGGGAAAATGTGTAATGGTCGGATGGGCCAGCTAAAAAACCCAACCAGTGAGTCACTGGGAAGGATTTTTAGAATTTTTAGGATGTATGTAGGTTCATCAAAATCCGTACTGAGCCGGCTTCTCTCGAGCCAGTGGCGGAACTATGTGCAGCAGAAGGGTTTCATGTTTAGAAAATCAGAAAAAAGGTATTTTTTATACAGGGTGATTTATTAAGAATGGCAAGTCTCGCAGTTGGAAATACCAGAGACTAGAACATTTGATGTTTAGGTTAAACATGTCTTGAACAGTATCAGCGGCTTAAGAGGTAGAGGGTGAAGAAAAATACAGTTTTATTTTAAATTGTTCAATTATTTTGAAAGTTATCGTAGCATCAGCTTAGAAATTTAAGTTTTACGTTTTTATGACATAACGAATAATAATTTCCGACCCATTTTGGCTTCGGGCAAGTTATATTCTATGGTTTAAGTAAATCTAAGTCTTCTTCCTTGAATAATTTATTATAAAAAAGTTTCTAGGGTATTATCCTGCGTTATAAATTACGTTAAATTTACTACGAGTTAAATTTTTACGTGTCGTTTTATATTTTATTTAGTGTTATCAATTGTACGATGTAATATAAATATTTAGTAGTAAACTCAATAGTTCCTGGAATAACCCTTTATTTTCATGTTTCGGGAACAGTAGATACTACATAACCCCACTAATTTTATCTAATATTCTGAGTTATGTCAGAAATCAACAAAATTCCGAAAAAAGCTGAAATTATTTTCACTTTTATAATTAAATTAACTAGAATTATTCATTCAAAAAAGATAATAGAAAAACGGATTTAAACATACGTGCATATTAGGGTGGCCCAAAAAAAAAGAATTTTTTTCGCGTCTCTTGTTAAAATATGTTAGTTTATCATGTTTTAAGAGCCCTCTCAAAAAAAAAATCAGCTCAAAAAATATTTTTTAGAGGTCGCTCAAGATTTTTAAGAATATTCAAAATAGTCAAAATTTTATTTTTTTCTTTTACTTTTTTTCTCGTTATTTTACCATTTTCTAGGTTGAAAAAATCTCGATTCTGAAAATTTGAAATCGATGTTTTAATTTCTAAGTCACTCATAATTATTTTAATTTTAAAAAATTAAAAAATTATAAATATTTGATACTCAGTGCGATAGTAAATTTTGCCTCGAGAAATGTTTTAAGTATCTCGTGATTTATTTCTATTTTTTTGTTCATCAAATTCAATAAAAAAAAATATTAGTTCGTTGATATTTATTTTTAGTGGTCGCTCGAAAACATTTTAGGTACTTACACTACTTTTAAAGTTAAAATAATTATGAGTTACCTTTAGAAATTAAAATATAGATTCGAAATTTTCAGAATCGAGATTTTTTTCAACCTCGAAAATGATAAAATAACGAGAAAAAAGATTAAAAGAAAAAAACATTCAATTTTTGACGATTTTAGAAATTTTTAAAAATCTTGAGCAACCTCTAAAAATTTATTTTTGGAGCTGATTTTTTGAGGGGGCTTTTAAAACATGATAAACTAACATACTTTCACAAGAGACACAAAAAAATAATCGTTTTTTTTTTTTGGGGCCACCCTAGTGCATATCAATGGAAATGTCAAAAAAATTATTGAAGTCAAACCCCCAAAAAAAATCTGGTGATTTTTTCTAGAAGCGTGATTTTAACTTTTTTGAAATTTTGCAGTTTTTTGTATGGCCCATGCATACTACCTCTAGCAAATGCAAATGGCAATGATTTTTCGAAATTTTCATAAAAAAAACTGAATTTAATTCAACGAAGCTTGTGGAAAGCCACAGAATTGAATTTTGCAGGGAGGCCCAAATATTGAAGTTCCGCCACGATCTCGAGCTCAACTCTAGTTGAAACACAACTCTCATGAGAATATAAGGTAAGTAAATCCACATTTAACACTCGAACGTTGAATTTAAAACTTAAATTGATACAAAAACATTTTTCGGTTTCATTTAACGTTACAAAATAAATTTCTTTTAATTATTAAGGAAAAAATTAAGACCAGCTTATGAAAAAAGTCTAGACTAACTTAACCATAGTTTATCCTTAATCTTTGCCCAAATGTACAGATTTATAAAAATCCTAATCTAATTTTAGTGGATTAATGGTCTTAATGATTTCAACTTGAAATTTTCAAACTCTTGCTTTTAAGAATAAGACTACAAGTTCAGCAATCATGTATTTATTTCTCTCTCCTCTAATGTTGATTAAATCTGAAAACTATGTTTTTTGATAGCAACCATTAAAAACAAAAAAAAGTTATTGTTGTAAGTATTAACATCTAACAAATAAAGACAAATGTAATAGAACATTTATAAAAATTCCGAAATTTAAAAACAGTATAAAACTAAATAAACTGAAAAAAAATTAGGATTATGAATGGGAAATGTGTTCATAAAATATATACATTTTTTTTATTAGAAACAGTTATCGACTTAACGAAAAATATTATTTAATGCTTTCTTAACATGAAAATTAATGTTCAATTAATTGTGAAATGCCTTTCGGGAATTCAAAATTTTGTAGATTTCTTTTTGATAGGTGCAGTACCAACCAATAAGTCTACAAAGAAAAAAATCGGTTAATTAAAAAAAGTTGCAGCAAATTTTTAATCACAAAGGAAATAACTTTGACGTTAGGTTACGCCATTATTATTGACTTTTTTAAATAGTGTCAGAGACACTCGTACCATAATTATAAATAGAATTATTTTACTAAAAAAAAAAAATGCAAACTTGACCATTTTTTAAAAATCGTTTTAGATTGGGATAAAAATATGTCGAGGTGTATGCTCAAATGAAAGTATTGTCTAAAATTGTTTATTTGTAGCGTAGTTGTGGTGTCTTTTCTTGTTTGTCGAATAGTGATTTAGAAAAATATCGTAAAACAATTGGGGGATATTTTAATGGAGTCATTGATGTTCCATTAAAGTCATTAATATAGAATAAAACACTATTTTAACGAACATTTAATTTTATGTTATTTGAACACCCATAGTAATTTAAAAGTTTCGACAACTATGTTTAAGACTGATCACACAACATCTTCCTATATATTAAGATGTAATAAATATATTTTTGTTGCAACATAGGTACTATATACAGGGTGATTTCACTTGAAATACAGAAACTGCAGGAATAGAATTCAAAAGATAAGTAGAGTGAATATACTGTAATAAATTTCATTCAATTCTAGATGAAGATATAGCTGAAAAAATATATTTTTTTGTAAAATTTAACACCCTGTATCTCAAATACCGAGTCCCGCAGGAAATAAGTTTATACAGCAAACTTTACTTATTTTTTGGTAATGAGTCTGGTGCTGCAGTTTCTGTATTCAAAGTGAAATCACCCTGTATATTGCCCTATAAAATTTTTAAACATTTATTTTTGGAAATATATATCTATTATTTTACGATCGCAAGTCTCTGCTGTTTAAAAATAATACATGACTTTTTTTATGAATTTGTCGTGACAAGTAATATATAAATACTTAAAAAAAGAATATTCGTAATGGGATATATATGTCGTTGATTCAATAATGTTTACATCTTCTATTTTAGCACATTCAGTAGTTTTCGTGGTAAAATACCTAAACCTCTTCCAAAACGAAATAGAGTTATTTTTTAAGTGATGCGTTATAGCAATGATCTAATTACCACATTAAGTAATGTTACTGATATAATCAAGGTGTGCGTAGCTTCATTACAGCGTGTGACTACATCGCTTTTGATAGAAAGAGATGATGAGATCTACGATGATTTCTCTCTTAACGCAATCATTGTATTTTCTTTGTTACACGGCGGTTGAGTTGCATGAAACGATAATGGGGACATACAATCACAAAAATTTTGATGTAAAATTGCAATACTATGTACAGGGTGAATTATTAACGCATATATAATCTACAAAGCAGTACTGTGTAAAACATGCAATTAAATGTTTTTATTGCAAAAAAAAGGAATAAAAAAGAAGAATATAAAGAATAGAAGAAAGTGTAGAAAAACAAAAAATTCATAGGAAATATGAGATATTTTAGTAGAGTTCATTGCAGTTTAAGTACATTTAATGAATGTTATACGAGGTCTGTATGTGCGATTTTCTGGAACAACGATGCAACGCAAAATTTTGCTTGAAACTAGGGAAAACTTGCACGAAAACGTTTCAACTTTTGCAACAAGCTTACGAAGATGATACTCTGGGTCGTACGGAATGTTTCGAATAGTTTTCACCGATTTGAAATTGGTCGTCGGTCAATTGAACGTGATCCTCGACCAGGAAGGCCTTCGACTTCAACTCATGACTCCCACATTGAGAAAGTCAAATATCTGGTGTGTGCAAATAGCCAAGAAATTGCAGAAGAGGCATCTCCATTGGTCCATGCCATGAAATTTTGACTGAAACATTGTGATTGTTTCTTCTCTCCGAAATTAAAGCCACTGCTGAAAGTTTTACTAAATACAACTGGTAGTGTGTGCCCAAGGATCTGCAAAAGGCTGAAAATCATCTTAGCAATTAAAACGTTATTTTTATACACATTCAAATACAACAGCTTTCAAATAACACAATGACAGCACAATAATGATGGCTTCTTTCAAACAACACAATTTTTGTTTAATATCCAAGGCCTACTATTGCTATGTTAACTTCTTTTAGTTTCTGCCGACTACAGATTATTTTCGTTATTTTTGCTTGATTGTTGGAAAAGGGCCACTTCAATAAGGAAATGTGACATAACATTTTTTATTTAGAATTTGAGGATTTGTCACATTGTGTTAAAAAAATACGGTGTTACTATTTAAAAAAATATTGTTTTAGTAACTACTGAAGGAATCTGGCAACACCGAAAAACTTATTTGTAAATTTTTCTTAGTCATGTTATTTCCTACAAATTTTCATTTCAAAATACTAGTCTATCACTTAAATAAAAAAGTTGGCCTATGTCAAGTTTTAAAAAATTACACGTATATTTTTCCAATATTTAAATAAACAATTTTCTGCCAAACTTTTTTATTAACAGTGACATTACTATACAGGGTGTGGCGTGTATCATCTATAAAAATAAAACTACAGATTCCTAACGATATTTGTAATAGAAAAGTCTTATAGGAAAAAATTCTATTTTTGCGTTTTTTTTTTTAGGTAAATTAAAGTTTAATTATGGATCAAAATATTTTCTCTGGAACGGTCCTGTCCGTATGCTATAAGATAAGTTACGTGTTGTAGACCATTCGCGTAAACAAATTGTCGTTGAAAGATAGAAAGATACTTCTCAATTTTTGGAGAATTTTTCAATGCAAAAATATAAACTAAGAAAAATATTTAGATATTTAAAAAAAATGATATTTCCTTATATCTAATAATATTTACAAATAGACCAAGCAAATTAAATTTTTACTCGAAGAAATTACTATCCGCAAGATTATTGTAAAATTGTCTAAAGGAACATAATACAAGACATTTCTCATCTCGTGAGTCAAAAAATGTTATTAGCTAACTTTACTATGTAAACAAATAAATGAGGAAAACAGTTTTTTCACTTTGCAGGGAAAACCATCAATTTTAGCAAAAAGTGACTCGCAGACAACGTGTAGGGAATAAAATTATCTATAAAACGAGACTTGTTAAATTAAAATCGGTTAATTGCAAAAAAACAAGAAAAGTGCCCATTTTTTAATTTGTTTATAACTATCGGATTTATTGTTAAAATTTTATAAAACCTATGAGAAGTTGAGGGTTTTGTCATACTTTAAAAATGTGTCAAAAGCTGTGCAATAGCTTTCGCACAATTCTATTTGTTTATAGCGGAGGCTCCAAAAATTATGAACTTTAAGCCTCTGTACAGGCGTTCAAAGTTCAAATTGATGCGCACTGTAAATTTTGCAATATATCGGCTTCTATTCATCGCAGAAACTTATTTTTTTTAAACTGGGGTAGCTCGACGAAAAAATAACAATGGGCATATTTACGAATTCATAGAATAGCCCTGAACCCCAGAAAAAACGCATCTTTTATACTTAAATTTTTTTAATTTACAAAAATGTCGCAAAAATTATTGTTAAACGAAATATTAATTAAAATTTCAATTTCGGAATTATTTTACTATTATTAAATAAATAAATCAAGCTATCGTTCATTTAAAAAGTTATTTTTTTTACATATTAAGGCAAAGTAAACTTGTTTTTTCAATATTTTGTTAGCTATTTAATTACGATTTACATAAATGTAAAATTAAAGTGAAAATTCATAAATTATTTTCAAATTATTATTTCTCATAAAAATAGAAAAAAAAATTAAATTTTAAATTGTTTTTAAAATAACAATAACAATAAACGCGAAGGTAGAACTTTTTCGTATAAGAGTTTTTTATTACAAATATCAGGAAGCTGTAGTTTAATTTTTATAGGTTAACTATACACGCCACACCCTGTACAGTAAATTGACATTTCTCGTTTTAAAGTGCCACTTTAGTAAACGATTTTCAATTTAGTAAAATAGCATATTACCTATCAGTCTAAATGCGAAAAAGTATACTACCTTCTCTTCAGCTACTATTTATACGAAGACTTCAATCAATCTGTGCTGAACTTGACAAGGTAAGACACAAAGTACTCATTCTGTGTATTATACGAGGACTCGCCGAACATCGACGAAACGAAAAAGTTTTCAGTTACCCGTTTAATAGCCAGTTCATAATATGTATTTTACTGTCTGCGATAAAAAGGTTTCCTAACTGCTACCTCATTAAACATTCCAGCAACTGTATATTATGTATTACAAAACTATTGCATTGTTTGGGATGGACAAGGTTGTAAAATGTAAATTTTTATGGAGCCCATGGTATTATGCAGCCTTTATCTAACGAAAGTAATATAAGAATAACTGTAAATGTTTAATTATAGTCGCATTACAAAGAGAGGAATCCCAAATCTTGACGCAGGAAGGCGATCTGGTTTGAAATAATACATTTCATGGTTTTCGAGGGCAGAGTTGTAAACAAATATAAACTCTGTCTCGAAACAGAAGCATTTGTTGACATTTTTTTAGGAATCTGTTGTTAGAATATTGCAACACCCTGTGTAGTATTCATATGGGATTTATTTAATTTCATTTACTGATACAAATGTCGATGTGCCTATTACATTTACGTCAAAAATTAAAAGTAGCTTTTGGGGAAACCATTTTTGTAAAATTAAACTGAACAGGGTGTAAGAAATGAAATTAACAAATATTATTAGAACAAAATTATATATCAGCACAAAATTTTAGAAAATAAATGACATTTTGAAAGGTCAAATGTGTTGGATATGACTAGATTAATGTGAATGGTTTTTTACTTAACCAATATTTGTCCTTTTTACTATTCTTTTAATATCTGTTTTTTTATTAGTTCTCGTATTTTTTATTCTTGTAAAAAGGTATTAACTAATTCAAATAAATAAAAATACTAAATTAAAAAAATGAAGAAACGAATTTGAATTTTGACATTTTTTTATTGAAGGTATTTTAGAGAAATCTCACTTTCCCTACTGAAAAAAGGAAATAATTGTTGCATTTCGCTAACGTTTCGCTAAAAAGCATCGTTTTAGAGAAAAATATACAAGGTGATCTTTAAGTACATATCGAATTAAATGGGGATATGTATTGTGAAAAAATGGTACACCATTGATCTTTCCCAAGTTTTAAAGCCAAGTTCTCAAAATTTCGCGAAGAAAATGAAAATTATAATTCTTTTAATATTTACTAGAAATATTTTCGAACAAATCACATATAAAGGAAATAATGGCTACAAATAAGTTGTTAAATATTTACACTTACCCAATGAAGAAGGCTGTAAAGCCTAACGATTAATATTTATTTTGACATTTTAATTACATTAAATGTTGAAAGTTTATAACACCGTTAAAATTAACACAGACCTCTATTCTTCTCCTAAACTGCCGTAGACGTTCAAGAATACCGGCAGGATCACGAATAGTCGCGCATGATTATATTATATGATTTCTTCAGTGTAGAATTTGTTTTTAGTATTTTTTTAAATGATTTATTCGCATATCTGTGCTTTAGCTTTGACCTATTTCTAATTACTGATACATTTATTAAATTATTGTATAACTAGTATACCTACAACGTTTTTTACACCCTTTACGAAATGATAGCAATAACTGTTATTAAAGTGTTCCATATCGTTATTAGAACATCTAGTACTGGTTATAAGTTTTATTATAATAAATGTATTAAACTGTTGTATACTCTATATGAGTTAAAAACATAATATGACATTAAGTTTTCAGAAATTTTATTGGATAACTGTAATAATTACAAGCTAAGGTTCTAATGTAAACATAAAACATACATTTAAGTACTAAAAATGATGACAAATCGCTCCCAGAACTGCCCAGTTTATTCTCTTAGTAACGATGCACCCGTATTTTCTTGTATTAACTCTTCCACCTTAAGAATGAAACATCCCCTGAAAGGTTGAGCTTCTTTCCTTCTGTTTCCTCTGGTTGATTGACTTTATACCCATGCTCTTCTTTGTCACCTTCTGTTCCTCCATCTTATGTAAAACTTAACATCAGCGGTTTCTAATAGGGCATACAAGATAATAATTTTTAAGATTTAGGCAAGATTTACATTTGAAAAAACAAAACAATTACAAGCCATAAAACAGTTAGATACTTACATAATTTTCCATTTCACACAACGCGATATGATCGTGTATCCCACAAAACATGTGCCTATACTGTCTATTTTCATCAAATTAGACGTGTAGTAGTCGTAAGTCGATGCACAGCGGACTGTCGGAAATTTTACGATCATAACCGATTATGCACCGAGAGATGACGATCACTTAACCATTATAAGACGCGTTTTACGCACGTTAAAAACGGAAACATAATCAGTATAAGAACGAATAATTCTGTTAATACAATTGTTATATACAAATTCGGATAGTGGTCTTTATACAACAAATCTTCCCTACCACAGACCACCTAGACTGGCCGTATCTAATTCCAATGCACGGGTACCAGTGAATGCAGAATCCGGGAAAGTGGAGTGTGGAAGGCAATCTGATCTCGCGCATCTTTAAGCAGATCCGGATTAAGTATTATTTTTATTACATATTAAATATTATATTGCATCTTATGACAAATATTCAATTTTAAGTTTGTAATTCAGAAAATAGTATATTTTAGTGTCATATTAAATAAAACTACAAAATAATTTAAATATATTTATTGTCCTCTAAATAATATTAGTTTATTTAATATTTGCCTTTTCGTAGATTTTACGGAATTAAATAATTTGACTTCATGATTTATTCGTACATCGATATACTTTTCACATTCTGCCCTTATAAGTTCTATTAAATGATTACAATTGTTAGGCAAATTATCAAATTGATGTTCATGCAAATTTTTAAATATGTTCACATTCAGAAAGTTTTTTAATACATGATAAACAATTTTATTTTTCTGTAGCATAGGTGTTCTGCTTTCATCATTATTTAAAAATTGTATTAATTTTTCTGTTTCTTAGCATATTACTACGACATCTCGATATGGATACGTCAAACAACCACGATCTTTAATAAAAATTAATTGACTGTACGAATACTGAATCTGAAATTAGTTTTGTTCGAGATTTTTTTAATTGAAAAAAATATTTAATTAATTTTCAGCTATCTCGAAATGACGGGAATTGGTAAAATTTCATAAAAATTTAAGACTCACATAAAGTAAATAATTACTAAAAATATTTTACCGTAATTCATGCATTATTTTATAATAACAATATCACGTTATCAAAGCTAACCCTGGAAACTTGTGACGTCAACCGAAAAATGGCGTACATATTTACCTTTTATATATTCCTTTTATTTACTTACCTAAAGAAGGAAACTGTTCGCTTCTCTTCACCAACTCGATCACTTGTATTTATACAATGTTTTACAATACACTTGCCCATGATAGAACCGTCTAATTATCGAAATCACAGCGATGCGTACACGTCAAATGCTAGGACACGACTGAGCGCTGGGCTCCAAATCAGGCTCCAAAGTGTTTTCACCAAAGTCGCTCTATAAGCCAGTCTAGGTGGTCTGTGTTCCCTACTATACAATTGGAACATAAAGTCTATAATACATAATAATGTATAAGTAATTCATTATAACCTTTATTTCATAGATGCACACACAAGATGGATTAAGCACCTTCCAGTTAAACTAAGTGAATAATGAGTATGAAGATGAGTTGTATATTTGTTATAAAAGTTTTAATGCGCATTATTCTAGAGAAACAGTATAATAAGCTCATTTCTTTCAGTGTATTAATATTATTATTGAAACCCTCAGAAAAAATAGGCCACTGGATTTTTAGGAAAATTAATAGGCGCGTTCAATTTACTGTCATATTTTTAATAAAAAGGTTTCTTGCATTTTCTTCGCATAATAAACCATTTTCGAGTTATAATTGTTTTTGTTCATATTTAATTTTAAAATAATATTAGGTATTTCATGGTTAAAAAAATGAAACACCAATAGAAAATGGAGCAGATTTAAAACAACGAATCAGCAAATCGGAAAAATGCCAGCAAGTTTTGAAAATGTAAAAATGTGTTGCTGCCAATGGTGGACATTTTCATTTTGCTCCGAATCAGAATCCTGAAAAAAATTTGAATTCAGTTGTATGTTTCTGTGATAATTTCGGTAGTTCCGCAGTTCCTACGAAGGTGCACGCATTGGACAACAACCCGTACGTTTCCCGACTCCACTGACTAACAATTTAATAATCTAAAGTACAATTTAATGGCGTCGTGCGGCTTTTAAAATCGTAGAAACAATTACATCCGTCCGTGGCGGTGGTGAACTCGGACCTCCGTAGGTAAGGACTACATTTGTCACAGTCATTTTTTCGACGCGCGGCAATAAATAACGCGGAGGAAAATGACGTAACTGTTCCTTTTTTTATTAACTCCTTGCATTAGCGGGCATTACTTCCTGTCGCATCAGCCCACATACTCTTAACATGTGTAATTTACGCTACCGTGCGTTTACGGCTCAACATCTCGCGTAATTTGAAAGTTTTAATATGTCGTTATGCTCCCGAGCCGGTCGTCAGGGGCCTACCTAGCGGGTGCCTGTGAAACAACGCGGTCTCTTTTATGGCCGAGGCTTAAACGACGATTGCACTTCCTAATTTATTGGGACTATAAAATAGACGAACGTTTCATCAAACACCTTGACATTACGGTTTATGGATTTAGGTGTATGTGCGGCTTGAATTATTTTCTATCTGGTCTTCGTCTTACTTTGTATGCGCCTACAGACGCTGCAGACACAGCCACGGAAGGATGGAAAGGGGTTGTGTTCATTAATTGAAGTTATTAGCTGCGTTACACGAGGTAATGCGGCGACCTTGACAATGTCATCTACTTGTAAAATATTACACGGAGTGTCCAGCGCAAAATCGGGCTTATTTTTTTTTAATTGGCTTCGGACAATATATTGAATGTTTACACTGAAAGAAATGCGTTTTATTCTTTATTTGAATTCTATATGTCATTATAAGACCATTGTGACAGTTAAACAGGTGAATATTGGATATAAAACGCGTATTGCTAGCACAGTTGTATAGTGACTATAAACCTTATTCTTTATTAAATTATTGTATAACTAGTATACAACGTTTTTTATACCCTTTACGAAATAATAGCAATAACTGTTATTAAAGTGTTCCATATCGTTATTAGAACATCTAGTACTGGTTATAAGTTTTATAATAATAAATGTATTAAACTGTTGTATACTCTGTATGAGTTAAAAACATATGTCATTAAGTTTTCAGAAATTTTATTGGATAACTGTAATTACAAGCTAAGGTTCTAATGTAAACATACATAAAACATACTTTTAAGCATTAAAAATGATGACAAATCGCTCCCAAAACTGTCCAGTTTATTTTCTTAGCAACGATGCACCCGTATTTTCTTGTATTACATGAGAATTTGCACTATAACTCTTCCACCTTAAGAATGAAGCATCCCCAGAAAGGTTGAGCTTCTTTCCATATAATTTTATTTCCTCTGGTTGATTGACTTTATACCCATGCTTTTCTTTGTCATCGTTAACCTTCTGTTCCTCCATCTCATGTAAAACTTAACATCAGCGATTTCTAATAGGACCTACAAAATAATAATTTTTAAGATTTAGACAAGATTTACATTTGAAAAAACAAAACAATTACAACCCATAAAACAGTTAGTTATACTTACATAATAATTTTCCATTTCACACAACGCGATATGATCATGTATCCCACAAAACATGTGCATATACTGCCCATTTTCATCAAACTAGACGTGTGTAAGTCGATGCACAGCGGACTGTCGGAAATTTTACGATCATAACCGATTTATGCACCGAGAGGTGACGATCACTTAACCATTATGAGATGCGTTTTACACGTTAAAAACGGAAACGTATTCAGTATAAGAACGAATAATTCTGTTAATACAATTGTTATATACAAATTCGGAAACTGGTCTTTATACAACAAATCTTCCCTACTATACACTTGGAATATAAAATCTATAACACCTAATAATCTATAAGTAATTCATTATAACCTTTATTTCATAGATGCATAAGGAGTATTAAGCACCTTCCAGTTAAACTCATTGAATAATGAGTATGGAGAGCTTTTTTTTAATAAAAGTTGTATATTGGTTATAGAAGTTTTAATATGCGCTATACACATTATTCTAGATAAACAGTTTAATAAGCCCATTTCTTTCAGTGTACACAGTATTGTAGCACTGTTGACTACAACTCATACATACCATTTCCAATTTGCAAATAAAAAGTAAACGAATTTTTTCTCCAACTGTCACAAAACTATGACATTTTCCTTCTTACTGAGAAAAAAAACAGTATCTTAGCAACAAAAGTATGCACTTTTAATCCTACACTGAAAGAAATGGGCTTATTAAACTGTTTATCTAGAATAATCGGGTCCATTCTGTTCGTTTATTGCTCAAGATCTTGTTTTATAAACCATGTTGTTGAAAATGTAAATTATAACAAGATGACTTGTTAAAACCATATTCTGCTTACACCTTTATAACAAGTATTGCTAAAAGTTACAATGATAACAATATTGTTTAGAATACGTCATTTTTCAATTTGGCAATATCGCATTAATCGGTGAATTTTTAGAGAAGAAGAAAATTATAACCTGAAATTTACAATTTGTTTGTGTACTGTGCAGGTATGTTGATGTATTGTGGAAAATTTTCAGTTTTTTGCATAAAAACTTATACAAATGTGTATTAGGAAATGACAAATGCCGTCTGTCAGCTCGCAGCAGCACTTTCAAAAGTAGCGGGTGCAATTTCAAAAAACCATGATGAAACATACTCTGGTATATGTAGCTCTGTGAAACATTATATGTATATCTAGTAATACTATTTTCATACCTATACCTATTAAACATCATTATATGTATTTAGGTAAAGAAAAGTATTGAGACTAGTTCTATATTTTTATTTTTATATAAACAAATATTTATTGAACATCTGAAAAAAATTATAATAGGGTACTGTAGTTTAAAGACATAATAAATTTACTGCTTGAACATTTATTCTATAAAATCCTTTTCTATTCAAGTTTGCCACTAGGTGATCTATTTTTGGGGAAACTATAGCTATATGTGTACAATCTATTGTACCAATTACGTTTGGAACTAGAAATCCTTTATTTAAGAATCTAAATAATTACTATTTTTTTTTCTTGAATTAATTCTAAAGTTCTATTTTATTTAAACGAAATAATTTCATAAATTTTTCATTGGGTAATTCACAGAGTCAAAATACTCCCATATTTTGACAAAAAAGATACCAAACAGTATTTTTAATATAAAATAGTATTTTGTATTTTAAATACTTTAATAAAGTATTTTGTATTTTAAATTCTACATACATAAATACTATTTTAAATACTGAGTAATTTATATTTAAAATACTTTCGTACTAGTATTTTGTAATTTTTATTTTAAATACATTTTGAAAGTATTTTGTCCAGCTCTGGTAGTTGTGTCTCTAATAGATCTATGTATAATGCAGTCTTAAATGATATTTAAAGTTTTACTCTATTTTGTATGTTCCCTTATGGAATAAGATACTTACTGGTTAAGGACATTTTTAATCTCCTCAAAAAAATAATTTGAAAATAAATAAATTCAAGATAGATAGATAGCCATTTTAATTATAATTACTGCCCTTTCATTTTGATAACAATCACTGAAATGATTGCTACAATGACATACCATATTGTTAAAATTCGTCAAACAGAATAGAAAATCTATGAACCTTGTTACCAGATACCCAGATCTCTTTAAAATAACAATAAGCAATATTGCTATGTTCAAACAGAATCGACATGATTGTGTATAGCGCATATTAAAACGTTTATAACAAATATACATATTATTCAATGAGTTTAACTGGAAGGTGCTTAATACACCTTATGCATCTATGAAATAAGGTTATAATGAATTACTTACACATTATTATGTGTTAAGGCCCCCATAGACACACGTTCTTTTTGGCAGTTTTACCCGTACAGTTTTATCTGTACGGGTAAACACGAACAATGGTAACAGCCACACACTAGACGTGTTTTTTGTTCAGTTTTTTTTGAAATCGTGGTGTCATTAACATCAACCGTTCTGTAATGGAATATACGACAACACTGGCAGTGGCAGCGGTAATTGCTATAAAATTAAATCTAAAAAACAAAAAAATTTTCAAAATGGGTTAAAGAATGGTTACTTAAAAGAAAACAATTTTCACACGTAAATCTTTTGCATGAATTACGACTAGAGCCGGGAGATTGGTTTAATTATTTGCGAATGGACGAAGAAACTTATTTAGAGCTGCTTACTTTAGTAACACTATTATTTCAAAAACAAGATACCTTAATGAGGTAAAGTATTACACCGCATGAGCGTTTTACCGCTACACTTAGATTTCTTGCTACTGGCAGAAGTTACGAAGACCTAAAAAAAAGACCTAAAGTGAAGTCGCAAAATACAAAAAATGCACTGCAAAAGACTTCTAGCACTTCACTGAAAAAAAAAACGTCCTTTTTAACATCTTCTGAATACAAATTAATGTTTTTTTCTTTGCACCAATCCATAAAACGTTGGTAGGCACATTCATAAATTTCTCGAAATTTCTTTGGGAGAAGACTCAAAGAAACCTCTTTCGCACACTCCAGTATCTCCTCAGGTACACCTAAATCTTCATTAGATTCCATTTTTACAGAGTTTTCAGCAAATTTAACCACAATCACAAATGAACTCAATTAGCAATATTACGATTAATGTTTGACAAAGAATCCACGACTACATCGACAAATCCTACTTTACCTACTTTGCTTTGTTGTTCAAATTTTATTTGAATATTTTCAAAGCACAAATTAATAATTAAATGGGGGATTTCGAAATCCCCATTTAATAATGGGGGATTTCTGTTGGAGAAAAAAAGTAACACTTTTACTCTTTATACTTATAACAATATATTAAAACAAAACTACTTATTATGATTATTACACTACTGCAAAAAAAGTACCTGATCCGAAAGACCAGACCTTGACGTCTATATTATGTTTTTTGGGGGCGCTGAATCCGAATCTAAGGTCCGTTTGACGCGATCAGGTCAGGGTCAAGGTCAATTCAATGTCATATCGCAGAAAAAATGCAAATAATTTGACAATTCTTATATGAGCAGCAATCGGCCATAATTAATCAAGATATTAAGGAAATGGAATACTAAGATTAGGGTGGCCCAAAAAAAACGAATATTTTTTTTCGTGTCTCTTGTGAAAATATGTTATTTTTAACATGTTTTAAGAGACTCCTTAAAAAATCAGTTCAAAAAAATTTTTTTTAAAGGTCGCTCAAGATTTTTAGATATTTACAAAATTGTCAAAAATTGAATTTTGAAAAAATTTTGTTTCTCGTTATTTTATCATTTTCTAGGCTGAAAAAAATCTCGATTCTGAAAATTTCAAATCGATATTTTAACTTCTAAAGGCCACTCATAATTATTTTAACTTTAAAAGTATAGTGTAGATACCTAAAATGTTTTCGAGCGACCTCTAAAATTAAATAAACGAATTAATAATTTTTTTATTGAATTTGATGAAAAAAAGAATAGAAATAAATCACGAGACACTTAAAAATTTTTCGATGCAAAATTTACTACCGCATTGTATTAAATATTTATAATTTTTTAATTTTTTAAAATTTAAGTGTCTAAATGTTTTAATTTTTTTGGAAAACTTCATGCATTCGTAGAAACCAGACTTTTGAAGAAAATTTTGCTACCAAAGAAATGTTAAAACAGTGAAAAGTTGGAAAAAATTTATCAGTCAAATTTGTTTCGATTCTTATTATCGTTTGGACAAAACAAATTTGCTATGAAATCCACGAAATAGTAAAAAATCACTTAAATTCATTTGTTTTACACAAAATGACTTGTACTGCTGTCACCAAAAAGTGTAATTTTCATAAAATCAAGCAGGTGTTGAAATCAAAACCTCATTTTCAAAAACATCCTGTATAAACAATGAAATGTTCATTTGTTACTGATTATTTTTTTTGCATTAAAAGTATCTGAGTAATACTTAAAGATGCAGCCAAGTACTTTTAATTTCTGTCGAGCTTAATATTGTGTCAACATTCACAAGCCTATTTATTTCTAAAAATATGACATACGGTCATTACATTACTACAATTTTTCTTACTAAAATGGAGGTATAAAGACAGCAGAAATACTTCCCTTGGACAGTTACTACACTGGGCAGTAATAATAAAAAAAAATGAAGCGCACCTGTTGCTGCTGCCGACAAAATGGACTTAGACTACCTCCCGCAAAACAACCGTTAAAAATATTTTTATATAAGTGTAAAAATGCACACTCCTTCGCGTTTGAGACCTAGATTCCACAATATACCGGAAAGGAGCTGTTATTTACTTACATTCAACAGGTGTATTGAGCAAAACGAGAAACAAAATTTTCATTACTTTTAATTGAAGTTACACCTTACACCACGTCAAAGGAAGACAGCTTGCGCCTTCATCCGTTTTTGAAGCCGTGTTCAATATTCATACTCGTATGAAACGACACTTTCTAGGGTTTTCCTCGAGATTCCTGTATGCAAATGATATAATTAGTCGACGTGTCACGTTGTCAGGAAGATGTGAAAATCCTGTAATGAATTTTTGTAGAACCAAAAGATGTAGATAGGATTTATTTTGTCCAACAGTTGCAGGTATTTTACAGATTGTTTTTTAGTGACAAAAATCAAGTTTCAGTCACTACCGACATTTTTTTTAATTTTTAATAAATTTAATTGCATGCTGTTTGCAGAAAAATGACACAAACCAGGTGTAAAAGCATGATAAATTCTGTTCCCTAATGTAAAAAAAATGGATCTGGTGCATTTTGAAATATAATTTGTGCATAAAAATACGACAATTGTTTAAAAATATGCATACTTTCTTTTTTATTGTACTTTTCCAATGTCAAAATTAGTTACAATACAGGATGTTACCTTATTACGTTTCATTTCTCTCGTCAAAACAAATATTGCATACTTATTCTCCTTCAGGACATAAATCCTATTTCAGGTGGAAGCCAATACTGTCGATAATGAGATGCCTGAATACACGAGTACAGGAGACGATGCCCCCCCATTTTTTAAATAATTACGGGTAATCATTCTTATTATGCAAGTCTATGAGGGTATTATTTAGTTAATCACCCAACTCGAGTAGCGACTTCTGTTAAATTACCTACCTCATTAATTGAAGAATCCAAGTCTTGTTATTATGCATACACGAGTAAATGTTAAAGATGGTTTTTCATATCTACCCAAAAAAAAGATCAATATGGTCGTTGCTGAATGGTAGATATAGTATAAATGGAATTAAATTCAACATACAAGTAAACAAATTAAAGGGACAGTCAACAGTTTCTATCACGGCTAGTACACATATTTTTTAGCATCTCTTAGATAAGTAGATGTCAAAGATCGGTATAGAAAAATTAAGATTTTGACGAAATTCGCCGATTTTTCTTATTCGCCCTGTAAATATCTACCTATATCGTTCCTATTTTTACTTCCGCGCTGTACATTTCTGTTATCTATTTTTTTAGTACCTTTATAATTTTTCAAAGGTATTAAGATAGTGCAAGTTGCTTAATTATAATAATTTTAATTAATTCTTATCAAATTAAGTTATGTTATATATCTTTTAATAGCAAATATCTAAGTATGATAAAGAAAGGACTTCAGACAAGCTATCAAATAAATGTTTTTCAAATTGATAGTAAAATCTATCATATATTATTTAAATAAACTAAATAAAATATACACATCGGTGGGTATGTTTAATATTCTGTGTGAAGTTCCTTTTGCCCTTAGCTACAATTGGTGCAAATCAAAACCACTAACCTTGCCATTTTTTTAACTATAGATATAGATAACGTAACCCTTCAACAGTCTATTTGCGCATGGCTTTAAAGTAGGTTCTGATTTTTTATTATTTTTTTTTCTAAAAAGCTAAATATCTCGAAAATGGATAATTTTAGAAATAGAGAAACTTGATGAAAGTCACCTTAAAATGAAGCGTACAATCCAAAAATGTAAAAATAGACAGAGTGTTCCATTTGCAATAACAAAGTTGCCGTCAACTTCCGGTATAACCGGAAGTGTTACAGCAACAAAATTATTAGATTTGAAAAGAGCACACCCCCTTGTGTACCAATTTTTAAAATTTAAATCGAAGTAGGTTCTAAAATAATCTCACTTTGAGGCACTTGGTATTACCTTTACATATACAGTTTAAATTTTGAAATTTGACAGAAAATAAAGTGCTACAAAAATTAGAATAATAATTACTAAAGTTGTAAACTCATATTTAAATTTTAAAAAATAATAACTATTAAGTCTAGTGTTAAAGATGTTTAAACAAACGTTTAATTAAATTTACGATTTAAACTAATTTGACAGTATTATAACGATTTACTTTTATTTCTCGTAAAATTAACAAATCTTAAAATAAACTCAGTTTGATGACATTTTTTGTGGAAATATGAACAATTTTACTGTTTTCAGATGGTAAAAAAATTATTAAATTTAATTTCAAATGATTCCAAGAAGAAAATTTTTGAGATCTACTTATTGGTTAAAAAATAAAATATACATCCAACTTTATGTTAATTTATCGAATGGATCTTTAGTTTTAGAAAAAAAACAAATTTGACAGATTAATTGAGTTTAAAATAAATTTTTAAATTTTGATAATTCTCAGCTACGATTTTTTACATGTTAACGAAATTATTGCCTAGATAAAGTACGGATCTAAAAGTGAAATTTTACTTATATAGAGGGTGGCCAAATGAAAACGAAACAGAGCCATTTTCAGGAACTGCGTCAAGATTGTAGAAAAACGCTCAGACCCGTCGATTTTAGATTAAAGGGATTCTTTGCTGGTATTTTTAACTCCGCCACTTTCACCACCAAGCAAGGGTAAGCATCACCCCAAAATATTTAAATGGCATTGGGGGTTGAGTAGTATTTCTTTTGAACGCTTTTGCAATTCTCTTTACAACAGACTTTAAATTTTATAATTCCGTCCAGTACTTTCGAAACGTTCGCCCACATTTCGAAGTATTTTCGGAGTGATTCGACGGCATTCGTCGACGATTCTTTGACGCAAATCTTCCAGCGACGCTGGCTGTGTTTTATAGATTTTACTTTTTAGGTATTTCCACAAAAAGAAATCAAGGGGCGATAAATCCGGTGATCGTGAAGGCCACTAAATGCTGCCTCTTCTCCCAATCCAAATTCGTAGAAAACGTTGGTCCAAATACTGACGGACAATTAACACATAATGCGGAGGAGCACCGTCCTGTTGAAAAATCAAATGATCTTCATCTTACTCTGGAACATTTTCGATAATATCAGTCAAGGCAGGGTCAATAGCGTCTTCCTGTAATTGCAAATACATTTGGACAGTCAAATTACCAGGTACAAAAAAAGGACCCACCAGCCGGTCACCGAAAATTCCAGCCTATACATTTAATTTTTCCGGTTGCTGTGTATGCACCTCGTGAAAAACTCTTGGGTTTGAATCGGATCAATAGCGGCAATTGTGACGATTTACCGTCCCGTTCAAGAAAAAACTGCATTCATCAGAAAAACAGATGTTAAAAAGGAACTGTGGATCGTTCCCTGCTCGCTCACTCATTATTTCGCAAAATTGCAAACGGCGATCATAATCATCGTCATGAAGTTCCTGGACTAAATGTATTTTGTATGGATGGAATTTATTCTTCTTCAAAATGGTTGGTATGCCAGTTCGATTGATCCCAGACGCAGATGCCAGCTGCCTCGTACTTAATGTAGGATCAAGATGAGCTTGTCCCAAAACTGCAACTTCACTAGCTTCATTAACCATAGGTTTTTCAATTTCTCGGTTTTTATTGGCTACGTTCCCTGTCTCTTGAAATTTTTTTTACTAACTCGAGAACATACTTCCTCCTGACATGTCGATCTTGATGTTGTTCATTAAATAGCTGAGCTGTTCTATTCTTACATTTATTGTTCATAAAGTAAAGCGAAATGATATCTACCCTTTCCGCAATGGAATAAACCATATTGTTTAATTTCCAAAACCACAATTAAATAAACTACCAACCAACGCTTCCAAATAAGACTAGAAAATAATTTGTAATCCACTAATTTTATGTTCATTGTGTGTGTATAGCAGTCATTTCTGTTTTTTACAATTGTGTTTTTTTACGAAAGTGATAACAAATCGCCAAAAACCAATGTAATGCAAAAAATACTAAATTTATACCATTGGCGTACTTAACTCGAATTACTGACATTTTTGCCGTTACTAATTGTTTGTACATAAGTTTCAACTTTAAAATCAAAATTCTTGGTGACTGACCAAAACAATGGTCAAAATTATGGAAAAGTGGTTTTTTGACTCGCGTAAAAAAATTGTTATTCATAGAGAAAAAAGGATTATACAAAAAAGGTAGGTATTAAATAAATCTGTAAAATAAGACAAGTCCGATTAAATTCCGATAATTTGTTTATGCGCAAGAGCTCAAAAATGGTCGAAATTGTCCGCTTTTTTCAATTGCTAATAATGTATCTAATTTTCATCGCAGACACTTGTAATTCAAGATTTTTTAGGCTTTTTGCACCCTTAATAAATAGTAAAAATTTCAGCCCAAAAGCTTCATTAGCTTGGCGTTGGCGGAATTTATTATCTAAGAAGATGCTATTTTCAATTCATTTTTCCCAAGATCACAGGTGTTGTAGGATTTCGATCATTAGTTGTTTTTGTACCTAAATAGTTGTATTGACATATGCATTTACTGACAATTTAATTTTTCAAATTTAATTTGTTTGAAAAAGACTGAAAAAATGTTAATATTTATTAAATTGTTAAGCGCGCATGCTCCGTCTCGCTCTCCCCACTCGTTCGCTAGACCAAGTAATAGAACGCATCGCCGCTATCTTCTTTTTCGCAATTAAATAGTTGAATTCACCTTAATGTAGGACATGAAAATATAGCTCTTAATGTATACTCTCTCCAAATTTCGGCTCTTAATATTAATAATTAAGGTCACTGCGATTAAATAAAAAAAAATTATCTCAGCTTCTAATCAACTTACAACAACGATTTTTTTTTAAATTCGAAGAAAACTGAAGTATAGAGGTTACTATTTTATTTTATAATAATTACCTGTCTTAACAATTTTATAAATATTAACATTTTTTCAAACTCATTTTTAAACAAATTAAATTTGAAAAACTAAATTCTCAGTAAATGCATATGTCAATACAACTATTTAGGTACAAAAAAAACTAATGATCGAAACCCTACAACGCCTGTGAGCTTGGGAAAAATGAATTGAAAATAGCATCTTCTTAGATAACAAATTCCGCCAACGCCAAACCAATGAAGCTTTCGAGCTGAAATTTTTACCACTTATTAAGGGTGTAAAAAGCCTCAAAAATCCTGAATTACAAGTGTCTGCGATGAAAATTGCATTAATTATTAGCAATTGAAAAAAACGGCAATTTTCGACCATTTTTGAGCTCTTGTGCATAAACAAATTATCGGAATTTAATCGGACTTTTTTCATTTTATAGGCTTATTTAATACCTACCTTTTTTGTATAAACTTTTTTTCGCTATGAATAATAGCTTTTTTACGTGAGTCAAAAAACCACTTTTCCATAACTTTGACCACTGTTAAAACAAAGTTTCCCAACTAGCCTCGAGTTGATTTTTTGATATTTTATTTATAACAGGTTTCCGAACAATATTCCGCAGAGAAACTTCTAATAGTATTTTTTTTCCCGAAACAGGCTCTTTCATATCTATAATGACTGGGCTATGATTTATTTCCACACGGTAGCACGATTGTTTTCCAGGTCAGCCCAATTATTTTTATTTACTATGTCCTAATCTCACTAACTTCAAATGTAAATATTTCTGCAGTTTGACATTTAATATATTTTTGTTCTGTATATATTATATTACTTTCTGTTTTACAAATTATACATATTTCCAGAGGAATATCTCCCACGCTTCATCATTTTTAATAGAGAAAACGAAATCTTTTCGGGGAGGGTGTACGTAGGCAACGTAATGACGATTTTGCGAATTCAGCTCACAACTTAGGATTCTTCCACGCAAATGAGCAGGGCCGTTGTGTGAAGCCAGTGTTCTAATTCAAAAATCTGCCGGTCTATAATTTGCCAACGTTAGTGTCGTGAAATATTCTCCCTTATAGTCTCTCCAGCGTTCCCTACTATTTTATTTGCTTAACTCTGGATCACTGACGCCGAAATACCCCGCGAGAGCGTCGACTGCAGAACGAGTACTGTTTTGTGACAGAAATCTTACGTGTTCTTACATGAATTAGTGATTATCGTGTTCAGTAATTTGTAAATTTATTATTTTAGTCCACTTTTTCAGGGTTTTTACCTCCGAATTCTTTATAACTGAGCCGATTGACGTGAAATTTTGACTGAATGTGGGGAATCTCTCAAGGCACAAAACTTATATAGTGCCGAAGTGTGCTTTTGCCCTGGGGGTGGTTCCCACCCCTTCTTGGGGGTGGAAATTTTTACGCCCAAAATAACCACAGGAATCGATAGAAGAGTCAATTTTATGTAATAAATGTTATATAAAGTTTTTTGGATAATCCAATACTTTCCGAGTAATTCGTGATTGAAAATGTTGATTTTTTACTGAAAAAATGCTTGCTTTCGGACAGTTTTTTTGCAAATAACTCTGAAACCATTGGATTTAACGAAAAAGTTGTATTGAACAAAAAGAAAGGCAATAAAAAAACAAATCTATGGCATTATTTTGTTTTTCTCTAATTGCAATATAAATCGAGTTATGGATTTTTAAACATTTTACATATTAGCTAAAAACTAAATTGGAACCAGTTAACGTTAAATAACGCCAAAACCATAAATATAAGGAAAAAAAAAACCATTTGAACCTTCTTTAAAGTACTTTGAAAATCCTTTAAAATGAGCAGTTTAAAAGTCTTTAGAATCAAAATTGATGGAAATATGATATAAGTAAATAAACAAATCAGTGCCTTTTGCGACAGAATTATAATTAAATGCAATCCATTTACAGATTTCTTCATTTATGTTTTAAGAATATGTTCTGGGTCTTTGGCTCACTTACAAAGCATGATTTCGAAAAAAACTTAATTTTTGAAAATGTTAACTTTTCAAATTTTTGAAAAAAATTCGATTTTTATGCTGTAACTTAAAAATTAAAGGCTGTACGAAAAAAATACAGGAGTAAAAAAGTAGCTTTATTTTTGCTGAAGATTTTGCTTAATTTTTTTATTCCTCTAAAATTAATATTAATCGAGATATCGCCATTTTAAGTTATCATATGAATGAGAGAACCGCCCTTTTCGAGCCCTTTAAACCCTTCAAATTTAAAAATGAAGGGCTTAAAAATGATTAACTCAACAGTTCACGTAGCCCTTACAATTCCCTGCAAAATGAACCTTTGTGCGATTAAAAATTTTAAAAAGTAAGAAAGTTATCGTAAAAAAAATAAATACGATAATTTTAGGAAAATTTAGGTCAAACAAGAATTTTGATTTATTTACATTTACAAGCAGTTAGATTTTTTTTGTATATATTCGTATTTAGTATGTGTATATTCGAATAAACCAGTACATTAATATATTATAACTACTATATTATAATAAGGGAATAAATGTTTATTTAATACGAATGCACATTTAAAATGTTTCTACTCATTCAATAATATTTTTTCATTTTAGTTTCGAAAGAAGGGGTATTTTTCATGGGTTGAAAAGTTGCAATCGATAAAAAAGATTTTTTAATCAAGAAATCAATTTTAATTTGATAAAAATGCATGATTAAAACGTTTCAAGTTGAAAAAAAAAAATTATATTATTTTCATCCAAAGGGGTGGTTTTTAAAGGTTTTTTCGGGTTGAAAATTTGGGATTCATTAAGTTTCATGTTAGATAGCACATGAAATTACTCATACTGCACAAATAAAAAAGATTTGATTACATAAAATGCTCAAATTTATATCTTTTCTTTTTTTTCCAATAAGCGGTGATTTTCACCCCTTAAGAACAAAAAGCACATATATAAGTTTTGAAGTGAGGGGTAAGATGAGTCTAATTCTAAATTTTGAGAAAAATCGATGCAGTTATAAAAAATTCGGAGGTATTACTATATTTTCAGCTACAGTAACTGGGCTATTTGTCGTAATATCAGTGAATTAAATGGTATACATGGTAATACATGGTAAATAATTAATTTCGTATAGATGTTGTCATTTCAAACGGAAAAAAAACAGGCAATATCTAGTTAGTTTGTCAGCAATTTGTCTGACAAAAATAAAAAAGTTAATAGGTCAATTTTTCCTGTTACGGTTTTGAAAATATTAGAAGAGAATTTAATGAAAAGTCAAGCAGTGCAATATTTGAGCAAACGATTTTAAAGCTGATTGCAAACAGAAAAAACAAAACACAAAAGTCCCCTGTTTATTTCATAAACATGTATCATTAAAAACTATATATTTTACTTCAACCCAGTTGGCCGAGTCACAGTGACCTTGCCTACACTGTCTGGGTCAGGACTGCCTAGACTGGGTGGACCATAACGATCTTGATTTAATTTAATGGGGATGCAAACAGGGTTTTCCTATTTCGTAACTTGATTTGACCCTCAGAACCTTCAGGATTGACCTCTAGGCCATGATGAAGGTCATCATCATATGTATAGTAAAATATTTTTCAGAACATTATTTAACCCTGAAACAACCTGTTAGTCACTTTGACCCATAACATAAAGACATATCCGAATGTAAAATTTTCCGTTCCAATTTGACCTTCAAACGACCTCTACGGTTGACCTTTGGGTCAAGGTAAAGGTGACCATCGAATGTCCCCCTCAGGACCCTACAACTTTTGTCTAAAAAGTTTTTTTTTAAAGTGCTTCCCTAAGAAGATATCGCAATGCATTGTTTAAAATGAGCCACCTTGTATTAAAAACGAGCCAATGAAAAAGGTAAATATTACGTTAGGACCAAGCAAACCTCAAAGAAGTCAGGTCCAAGTCAATGTCGTCAATATCAGGTCAATATAAAACTTCTCTAGGAAACCTAATGTAACGCAGATAACTTGATTTTTTTAATGTAGATACTTTGCATTGCAAAGCTAAATCCCTTTTTTCTCGATAACGGATGCTCCAAGTGATGTCAGCTAAGAATACCTTTTTATTCGTAGAAAAGTATAAAGAACCAGTATGTTTAATATTAGAAATGACGACCAAACAAGTCGAGACCTTTTATTTGAGCAATGCATATCAAATAATCTACCTATAAAATATAGAAAACCTGCAGACCAAATTTGGTCCAAATATCTATCTATGACTTTCATAAAATCTTGAGGATTTTATGAAAGTTTATAATTACTAAGGTTTACTAATTTTTGGATAGATTTTAGTTGAACATTTTCTGTTATTGGTAAGTCCTGGTAATTTTGCTAAATTTAGTAAAAAAAAAACATGGAACAGTATTTTTTTGGGTTGTTTTCGTTAACAGTAATGCATTAATTTTGACCAACAAATTAACCAACTCCAATTTTCCTTGGTTAGAAAAAAAATCTTCTAGACTATTCTTCTTCTCTCTGCATCGACAGCTGTAAATTTTTTAGACTTATCGTTATGTATTTTGTGAGAACATGGATTTTTTTGTTATGTGACATAAACACCCTGTATATAATTACACCATTTATACACTTTTACTAGAGTTTCTTTGGTTCATTTCAAAACTTCAGGAAAATTTAGATACACAAAATTCGCTCTATTTCCTAATTTTTCAGCTTTGCACATACCTTGTACTAAGACTAATTAATATTTACTTACTTACATGTCAACACACTTTAATTTTTCTCCGAGTGACTCAGTTTTTGATTATTGCCAGTAACAAACATTTTTAATCGTGCGTAACTTGACGGACGACTTATACAAAAGCAAGCTGTAGTGCTTAATCTGCAAAGAATTACAAATAATTGAGGTGTAAATAAACATAATTGTTAAGTGACAGCTCACGACGTATAATTAGATGAGATGTAAATAATTTAATGGAATCACTGGTCCTAACTTAATTTCCCCATTGACTCTTTGAACTGTGAATTTAAATGTCGTCCCAATATTACTCCTATGCTACCAGAGGCGTTCGGTGTCACCCCTACACATAATTCTTTGAACAAAAAAAAATAATAAATCGATTTTTGCTCCGATCAAGGCATACTTTGATGACACATTACAAAGCATAGAACAAGTCACAAGAATTAAGAACAGTACACAGTCCTACACAGTCAAACAAATAAATTTAGTTTATTAAATATTTAGGGATAAAACGTTTCTAGCACAATATGATTTTTTTAGCCATTTTTTAATAACTGCATTATAAATATTATGGGCTTCAAATCCAACAGTTGTATCATTAGCAAAAAGAGACAAAAAGCCAGCATTAAAATATTATTTGAAATCATTGATGAAAATTATAAATAAAGTTGGTTCCAAAATGCGGCCCTGAGGAACTCCCAAAGGAACAAATCTTTTGTCGGGCACTATTTTATCTCACTTCTAATTGCATTTTTCTCGAAAACAATGGCTTTTCATCAGTTTCAATAGGAGTACCTTTTCTGTGTAAAATAATATTTTAAATTGCAGTATATAATACATACTACGCAGGAAATATAACTTCAAAAAAGTAATATTTTAAAATATTGGATGGATAAGATCGTACTTTTTCAATGTAATTGTTGTAATTATTTTTTTTAAAAGGATATGGTCTAATTTTGATTTGAAAAACCATCTTTGACGCCCAACATTTCAAAAACAAGCCAATGGGAATTTTTTTAAGTATCCCAGCTAAAAAATACAAAATATGCAACCAATTTGTACCCTTTAATGTACAAGGTGTAAGAAACTGAGCACGCTGTGCTTCAGGGGTAGCTTTTTTGGAGAAAATTAGTCGATTTGGACCAAATTGCCTTAGTATAATTTTGCTTCTTTAAAAGGTTATATCGGCATCATTTAAAATTTAAAAAATACATTCCTTTGAAGGCCGATAACTTTTCAAGGAAGCAACATTCATTTAAGCTAAACTACCCTTGTAGTATTGCCTATTCGTTTTGGCACACCCTGTATATTAAAGAATAGGAGTTGCTTGACTTTGGGACATGTCTTTCTCTTTCTCAAAAACTCGATAAAGCAAGTGATGGTCTAAATACTTCCGTTTTCGAGAAAATCAATCACGAAAATTAACCATAAATGTAAGCCGACCCTGTGCATCTTGCGCACGTGCGTTGTTTGTTGGAGTATTACTTATTTAGCGTATAAAACTAACAGTATCGTGTGGCGTTAAGGCATAAATAACAAAGATATTCAGTCCCGTGTGGAATTTTGCCAGTGGTTTCGACATAAAACAGCACAAGATCCGGATTTTACAAGCAAGGTGCTTTTTGCGGATGAATGTTTTACTAGAAACGGCATACTAAATTTTTACAACATTCGCTATTGGTGTAATGCAAATCCTCATGTTGTACAGAGGCCTCGGTTTCGGCAACAGTTTTCAGTGAACGTGTGGTGTGATGGTTTTGATTACATAATTTTGGCCGTCGTTTGGAAGCATGTTTATTAGCACATGGAAACAACTTTGAACAACTTTTGTAGAACATATCGCCTATTGGTAAGTAATTCGTTTAATTTTTGTGTTACTTTTAAACGAGATTTGAATAAATTTCAACATTTTCAAACACAAAATTTAAACCGTCAAAATTGCCATCAAAGCTTCAGCACTGGGGCGCGCGGCAGCTTCGATATCAAAGGTACAGCTGGCTGCCGCATCACCCTTTTCAAGGAATGTACTTATTTCAGAAACACACTGTTTACAGTAAAATTCAAGAGAAAGAGCAATAGCAGATGGCCAAAAACAAACAAACAACACTGATATAAGTTTATTTACGTTTAATTTCAATCCAGTCTATTGTTTCTTGAAAAATATATGGTTGGAACTTTGGTTTAAAAAATCTCCTTTGACGATCTCTATCTCAAAAACAAAAAACCATAGGCCACAGAAAGAATACTATTGTTAAATCTTCTGTCAGCTCTTAAACACAATAAAATATGTCAAAAATATATAAAATATCGTTAATTCCGACACTCTTCGTTATAGAGTCATATCAATGAACTTATAAAAGAAATTGTATTCCTAGCAGTAATCCCCCACGGGCCGCCGCTGCGCCCCAGCGTTCGCCGTATTACTTTTCCTTCTCTGACCCAGTCGTAATTTTTAATTAAGAAGGAGAGAGAGTTTTATTAGCCTCAGCGGACGACACTAAAAGTTTTTACGTTAGATATACTTAAGACCTATTTTGGTGCGGAGAACAGACAATGTAATTGTATTCAATAAACGGTGAACGAAGGCTTAATGTGACTTAGCAGGTCAGTCTAATTGTTGCAGAGGTCATATCATTTGTAATGTTTAATATCTTTGTTTAAATGATAACGTTGTTTAAAGTGTATGCACGTCTATCGCTTGACGTATTCGTCTTACGTGGAGGATGTACGAAATTTCCTCCTAGCCAGACCGAGCGCTCTCGTCGACGCGAGGGAAAATTTTAGACATTCGTTAAGGAAATTTTAGACGTAGGTGCAACAGGGAATCAGTAGAGCACGCTGATATATTAATTGAAATAATTAATGCAAGTATTAAGTTGTTCAAAAGACTTAAAAGTGAAATTACACGACTTTTTCCGATGATAAAAATTGAATGTTACGAAAAAATAGACACAGGCGAAAATAATAGGGTGTCAATTTTTATTTTTGTGCCTCTTTACGAGATATAAACTGTCAAAGTTAAAACTTATTAATAGTTATCAATGTATCAAGGGTGATGTAAGGATTATAGAGCCTCATCATAAGAATAGAGCATCCAATTATATTTGGTGCACTTGTAGCTAAATCGGAGTAAATGTCCTCATTATTCAGTGACCCTCATTCTGTGGTTGTCGTGCGTTGTCTTTGTCTATCCCATCGTCCCCATTAGGTCAACTCGTGGCGTGGTGTATGGCGTGTAGTGCTGGACAAATGTCCACTTACTCGGGTTATTTTGGTGAAAATTATGTTTAAATGCAGTAGTTTGAGTGCGGGGGGAGGGGGGCTCTGAGGCAGCCCCCCTTGGAAATTTTTATAGTACAAAATTACCCAATCCGTCATAATCCTATCGGATTTCTCCCTTCTCTTTCTGGTCGGTCTATCGTCTGAAATAAGGTTACCATGTACCGTAAATTTATTTCAATGGGCAAGCAAATCGATTAAAAATAAACATATTTTTATATTCATTTAACTAACGTACAAAAAACATAATATTATAACAGTAAACCTAAGCTGCTTTAACCTAATGTTATTGGAAATGCATAGATTTGGAAGAGACTGATTGGAATCTAGAGAGAAGGTAACGATCTAAAATGTAAAATGAGATAAAAATAATTATGTAAGTTTATACCAATAAGTTGTACATTTCATTTTCAAATTACATTTAATAATCCAAAATCCTAGGTCAAACGGTTTAAAGCAATAGTTTTTCTAGGTTTATATCGTTTTTGAAAATGTAATCTGAAGGATATATTCCGTTTTGACATCATGTATCTTACAAAAATTAATAAAAATAGCCTAAAGAATGTCTCATTATTTTCACGTAAATAATCTATGATTAACGACTTGACCTACTTTTTTGTAACATCCTGTACATGTTCTGCAAAAAATGTGTTTCAGTTATACACCTAAATGTTTGAGGGTACTAAAAACGTCAACGGTTTTTGTTTTGCGAAGTAATATTTGACCAATCTAAAACATTTATACAAATCTCAATGAAAAACATTCTATTTGTCACTTTGTACCTCTGTAAGTTATAAAAGACAATAAACCCATGATTGTTGGAAAATAATCGTCTTATTTTTTGATACTATATCATCCCCTGTAAGTTTAAGCCATCTTTTTTCAAAGCACCTTATTGTTTCAATTATTTTGGTCTCAAAGATAAAAAAAAATAGATGCCTAAAACATTTATTTTCTGAGATATGAACACAACAGGGACATAAAAACGTCCTTTAAATATTATCACTCACACTTTTTGTTATACCATCACCAAAACCCTCTAATATTCTTCTGGGATGCCGCACAGGTAAACTATTTCGTTTCTGTTATTTAGCAACAAATTTTTACAACAACAATATGTGTATATTATATAAGCAACTGTCCAACGGCAAACAATTGACTCATCTTTATAAATAATCTCACTTAATGACATGATGAAATTTATTATTCCAAGTACTACTCTCATTGTTGTACCGACAGGTAAAAATATGTTGTTATTGAAATTTCGCACAGATCTTTTTATGTGAGTTTTTATATTGTTGCTTTGGACCACGTAAATAAAACTTAATAATTAATTATTGTATATACCACACATGATATTAGGTATATTCTCTCTGCTGTATTGACATTAACAAAACATTTATAAAATCTATAACAAAAAACTTTTTTTGTGTGATAGTTACATAGAGAAATTTTAACTGTTAACAACTGTCAATTGAATCGGCGTTTGGCACACATGTTGGTCATTGGATCTTTTCTATTAATTTCATCAACATTCACGGATTTTTGCAATAATCTTGCGCAATTTTCGAAAACTGATATTTCCGAGTTCGACCTTTATTTTACAGTTAACAAATTAGTGAAAAATGGAAAAAAAAATATCTTGAGTTTTTTACTTAAATCTACGAACCTATGCATTTTGGAAGAATGTTGAAGAGGAAAAAAGTTTTAGAATTGAATTTTGCACAATATACTCTAGGTAAGTTAAAAATGTTCAATTTTATTACCGCAAAATAGCAATAATTGATGAACAAAAGACAAAATAATCAAGTTTTTTTGGATAATTTTTTAAAAATATTTTAATTGCGCCGAGGGCATTCCAATTTTAATAAAAAAAAACTTTAGATTATAATAAAACAACACACCAAAGTTCATTAAATCGGTTCTATAGTTTTCGCAAAATAATTTTTTGAAAACAATTTTGAAAAAAATTTTCGAATTTTCAAAATGTTGCACAGCCTCAAATGAAAGCATCTAAATACTTTTAATTTTTAAACAATAACATTACATTTATCAATTTGCAATTTAATTTTTTTCAAAAATTATAATTTTTAAACACTCGGAAAGAAGCTCCCTAAAAAAAAAATTAAATTCCGTTTATTGGTTCTCGAGATATAAGGGGTCAAAGTTTATCGGCATTTACTGTTAATTTATAACAATTTAGCAATAATCTTTAATCCAGTGGCTTCGTTTTTCTGAGTTCTAAGCTGGAAAAAAATTTCATATCCATAAGTCATCGGAAAAGCTGTCGCTCGCACGCGCGAAAAGTGACTCAATACACGAAAAGTGGGGGAGGGGGCTTTCGCTCCGAGACTGAATTCGGAGGTTCAAAATGCGAAGGTACGAAAAAAATTGCATTGTCTCGGCTTCTAATGGACCAGTTTCGCTCTTTTTTTTTAATCCTATGTCTCGCGAGCCAAGAAATTCGATTATCATAATGCCAACTGTCTAATTTGCACATATTTTGTTATACACAAAGTTTATTATTTATGCATTAAATATAGTGTATATTATTTTACCTATGCTATTGAATTTTTTCAATGAAAAAATTTGTTTACGTATACGAGTATATTTCAACACTCTGAATATGAATATATTTAGTTATAATTATTACAATTATTTAAATAATTTTTGTTTAAACAAATTTAATTATTTTTTTTATTTGGAAATATATATATTTTTAATACAGATAAAATTAAGAAAAAATAGTAGGTACATACTTTAAAATTATAATTTTTGAAAAAAACTAAATTGCAAATTGATAAAATAATGTAAGTGTTGTTTAAAAATAAAAAAGAGTGTTAACTTTAAAAATTTACCTAATCAATCGATTTCAATTTTTCAAAAACCATTTGAAAGGTTGAGCGGTCTTTTCTATGTGAAAATTTTCAAGTATCTAGATGCTTTATTTGAGGTGCAACATTTTGAAAATACGAAAAATTTTTTTCAAAAAATTATTTTGCGAAAACGATCGAATCGATTTTAATGAAATTTGGTGTGTTGTTTTACCATACTCTAAACTTTTTTTTACCAAAATTAAAATGCCCTCGGAGCAAATAAAATATTTTAAAAAAATTATCCAAAAACCTTTATTATTTTGCGTCTTTTTCATCAATTATTGCTATTTTGCAACATCGGTAATAAATTTAAACATTTTTAACTTACAGTATATTGTGCAAAATTTAATTCTAAATCTTTTTTCCTCTAATATTCTTTAAAAATATCTACTAATAATTATTTCAAGTTTTCAAGTTTTATGATCTATTTCGACTGGAGTAATAAACTACGAAGTTGAGTTTATTCAAATTTATTTTGTAAGCTGACTTACTTTTGAACTTTGCTTGTATAAGCCAAGCCTCCTGACTTGCATAGGTGCTTTTACATCCTTACTTGGACAAAAGGTGATTTTTACTCAAAAACTATACATTTGCAATGTCGCTTGATGATAATCTTAAAATTCTGTATAATGGCTTACTTTATAAAATGATTCGCGTGTTTACAATCACGTGTATTATCTCAGAAAAAAAAACAGAACTTACGTTTGTATAATAGAGAGGAAATATTAAATAAGAATTATTCAAATTGAAATCATTTATTATCATAAAATGAGCACACTTTATTACTATTGTAATTCCGTATTGCTTTTACCTGCATTTTCGTGAATAAAATAGTATTCATACAAAAAAGCTCTATAAATGTACCCAATACTTGCTTCGTTGTTTTCTCCCTATAAAAAAAAGATAATGCATGAAGCTTATTATATATTTTCCTAACTATTAATTTGTCTTGCAATACAGAACAGGGATCAAAATTCACAATATAAAATGATGTCAATTAAATTAATTGCCATAGTTTTTCTTGTTTCAATATTGTACCAACTAAATCTTACGACAACACAACCTTTTAAGTACCTGTTTGTAGGCGAAGAAATATTCAATCTTACAGTGAGTTATTATAATTTAAGTATAAAACGTAATTTATATCGTTATCTATAATTTAAAGTTGCTCTCTCATTTGCATTATTCAAAGGTAATCATAGATTTTGCATAAGAATAACAAGACAAATGTACATTTCTTCGTGTAATACAAGAAGCAATGGTAAAAATTTATAATTAGTGATTAAAATCACTATAACGTGTGAGATCCTAACAAATATCAGCATTAGTAATGTATACATAAATATATTTAAATAACAAATGAAATTTACTTTCAAGCATGTCCAAGCAACCATAGCCATGGGCAAACAAGCTTCTGTCTGACTAGTTTAAAGGAGAATTTTTTCAACTATTACTTTGGAATACGAGTCAATATGTCCTTTCTATTATGGCTTTAGTTTCAATAAGTGGACGGTTGAGTCGCTGTTAGTTTTTAATCACTCATTAACAACAAATATTCTTGAAAAAATGGTTCATATTACAAGGCTGAAAAACTTGTCTCTGCCATGTTGGTTTTTTAATAAAGATAATAGCTTTATATCAGTTAGCAAAAAAGTTAGTTTTATATTAATGATGACATAATTGGTTATTTTATAAAATAAAAATATGTAATGTGAATTTGTTTTTAAAAGTAGATGTCTCAGTATTTTGAGACGTTTTTGTAGATACTAGTGTAAACTGTAAATATACAGAGCGAATCTTAAATGTGTACATATGTTGTAACAGGGGATAAATAAAATAGATCATCATATGCGTCAGATGACTGTAGAACAATTTTTTTAACTAAATATTGATCTTGCATTTTGCAGGCCTAAATAAAGTCGAAGAACTAGAAAATCTGTCGTGGGCATCTTGATTTCTGACCCCCTTAGAGGCGCCACTGACCTACACGAAAGTCGTACCACTACTACATTATTAAAAAAAGCGGAATTTCATTAACAAACATGACTGAGTGCACTGCGTGTGCAGCTGGTGATGCTCAAATAATCTCCAATAAAAATTCTGCCACCTTAACTGAAACGAGTACCTCGCATTTATTTACTAGTATGCTGATGCTTCTTTAGCGGATTTCAGCATCAACGGACAGTTTCCAATTTATGATCAACGGGTTTAAGGTTGACGTCAAACTACATCTGCACGGTAGCAGCGAGGAGGATCTTTGTCCCTTGTCAACAGGGAGACGTGTTCATGTCGCGATTTAGATTTGAATTGTATCTTATTTAGTAAATAGTTAGTCACATACGTACCAGACGTTTATAGAGAAAAAAATACGACGTAGGAAATGTAGGTGAAGATATATTTCTAGCTTTTTTGCTGAAAAATCCCAAAAACAAAACCAATGTTTAAATCCATACTGGCCAATGTTTAAATCCCAATGTTTAAATGTTTAATGTTTAAAAATACCAATAAATCCCAATAAATAAATTTAATAAATCCCAATGTTTAAATCCATGCTGGCCACAAAAAAATGTGGATATTAGTAAATTATTCACACTAATAACATTTATGAAAAAAAATACTGTAGGTTGTAAACTAGGCTTAGTGCGGCGCGGAGTTTGATAGGACCGTAGTCAGATTACGAATGAAAATATTAATATGTTTACAGAAAATATGTCGCAACATAGTACTATTACCAAAGAGCAAGGCTAAGTAGAGGGTAAAATATCTATATAAATTTAAATTACACCACTTAGTGGCATATTGGAAGGAGTTACAACATATTACTACGTGCTTTTCTAAGTTTTCTTTAGGAAACGGCGACGTTTATCACTTAATCTTGTAGTATAATACAAAAAAATATAAACGTAGTTGTGGCCAGAAATATGTGATCGTCATAAGGAATACGTACGTTGTATACATCCATTTTTAATTGACTGGTAGGCGCTGGCTACTAACTTTAAAGAGGGGAAGTATGGTTTAATTTTATAAAACAAAAGCAGAGTAAATACACCTAACTTTATTATTTACGTACAACAGTCTTCAAATCAAACATGTGACAAATAGAATGAACAACAAAAACATTAACAACCATTTAACATAAAATGAGAATGTCAGGCTCACCTAGACCTCCTGTGGGGAAAGAGCATGGCAGAGAAACCCACGATCGTTGCTCTAACTACCCAAATATAAATACAAAACAACCGCTAACAAAAGGCATAATTTATGATTCTTTGCTAATGATAACTAACACTTGACTTATTTAATTTCTCACTAAATGTCACCTCACTCATTCACACTTCCAAGTAAAACTGAAGAGGTTTGGTGTTAGTTAGCCGGCAAGGCCGGAAGGTCCTGGAGTCCGATACGGGAGGCAATCCAGCTATGAGTTGAGATTTCGGAAGATCTGTTTTAGCAATTCTTTTTTTGTATTTAATTATTTTTTTTTCAGATTCGTTCCTCACGGGCGAAAAGCCAACAAGGCTCTTATATGCGTATACCATAAAGTGAGCACAAGAAATGCTTCATGATTTGTTTTTCGAACAATGTAATCATGGCAAAACAAGTTAAATGTGAAATAAAGGAGTTGTTATTGCAATATCTGGGCAGGCACGACAATATACATATTTTAACAAGTAATAAATAATGGACAACCGTTAATAATAATTGTAACAATTTTACCTTAGAAAAATATATGCCCTTGAACATAAAGCAATGGAGGCTAAACGTACAGAGAAGAATTGTTATCATTAAACATCTATAACCAGCACAATCATAAGATTACATAGAACAATTAACAACAAAGTACTTAAAGAATATTACCTGCTACGGGTTAAACACTTTGATTTTTCACTATTTTGTCACACTGCCCGCCGATCGTCTTACTCCCATCTCCACACTGTTCTCACTTCAACTATTTTGGCTTTCTTCCAGAATTCCCCACCTAAGCGTTTTTTTTTGAGCTTCCTTCTACCATCTGTCAATATTACGTCTTCATTATTGTATAACACCCACTTAACAGGTGACGTCGAAGTTGATACGATATGTATGGTTTTGCACAATATTAACTTGTGTAGGGAAAATGACCGCTCAACGTCTACTGTTGACAACGGACAGTATGAGAAATTGTTGAGGCATGAACTATACTGATATAATATAAATATATTTGCTGGTAACTCTTGATATGTACCAGAGTACTGGGGAAAGATACCTACATTTTCTTGAAAATCAAATAGAAAATAAATTGGAAGACCTGCCCTGCCTGCTAGTGGTTTTTTGGGTCGCTGATCACGAATCCGAGCCGAAAATAGATGCGCGCGAGAAAAGTGAAATCCAAAATTCAAATTGATGCGCGCTGTAAAATTTTGCAATATCTTGGCTTCTATTCATCATAGAAACTTCTTTTTTTTTACTGGGGTAGCTCGACGAAAAAATAACAATGGGTATATTTACGAATTCGTAGAATAGCCCTGAACCCCAGAAAAAATGCATCTTTTATAATTAATTTTTTGTTAATTTACAAAAATGTCACAAAAATTATTATTAAACGAAATATTAATTAAAATTTCAATTTCGGAATTATTTTACTATTATTACATAAATAAATGAAGCTAAAGTCCTAATGTTTATAAACAATTGCGCTACGATTTAAAGAAAATTCTTATCTTGGCTCCTGTTGGTTGTAATTTTTTCGAGTTTCTCTTTTTTTTGCGCTAATTTTCCTGGTCTATGGAGGATTTAAAAGATTATCGAATTCTTTTCGAAACAGGTGAATTCCCAATGAAATAATTTTGATTTTGAATCAACTAATGATTATTTTTTTTAATAGAAATTTTACTAAATTAAACATTACCGACTGAGCCCGTTTCGTTCACGGAAACGACTCCGTCGACCGTTATTAAAAAAGCGGGGAATTATGCATGGATTTTGGCCCCGGTAATGTGTCAATTACCGGCCGATTCGATAGAATTCACCGGGTTCCCTTTCCGAGAGCGGCTGGCGGCTCTCGGCCGGCCCGTTCTTCGGAGGCAAGAAAAGAAAGGCGGCAGTATGCGACGTCCGCGGACGACACTCCCGGTCCGCAACCCCGCCGCATACGTACAGTCCTGCATGTTTCATTCCTTTCGGTAAAAAAGCCACTCGTATACGTACGCATGCACTCCAGGCATTCGCCGCTTGTATTTTTTGCCCGCGAGTCCGGATCGATATGTAACTGGAGCGGTTTTTTACGCGGCCGCCCCGTCTTTGAAGTGCCGCGTTAAAAATTGCGCGAAATTCCAAATATTATTCGCTTGTTAGTTGTCGCTGCCGTTTGTGCCCGCGTTCGAATTCTGTCTTGTTCGATATATTGCACGGGGATCATTTTTGCTGCTCGGTGCGGTTAATTAGGGACAACGTATGCCGTAGACTTTGGATTCCGCGAAGGTACCTACTTCGGGTAGTCTGCCGGGGAAAAATCTTGCTCGAGACCAGCAGGAAGCTTTAGATTTTGGAAAATGTCAAATATTTGTTATAGGTACAACGTGTAACGGGAAGATTGGGACAAAAACCACCATCCCACTTTGTTTGTTAAACTGGAAAATATCTCCTAACAATAAGATGGATAAAGTCATACGTATCAAATAGGTCACATGTGTAAAAATAAGTAATTCCGCTTCGAATTACGTCAAAATTACGTCAGGTATAAAGCAGGGACTACATCTGGGGCCTTTACGCTTTTCTTTATTAATTAATGATATTGATACTTGTTTTTCTCACTCATAGACCGGGAGATATTAGACGACGATTCGACGACGTCTTTCTCGTTTATGCCTCTGAGAGTACTGACAGGTAACCGAGAGACAAGTACAATAAACTAAATTTAAAAGATGGGCTGCGGGACACCTTCGTGAAAATTCAATTTTCCTTTTCAAAACAATAATGTCTCACTTATGCCATGTTCGTAAGTTGAAGAGAAGTATCGATTTTATCACGAAATTTTTTTGGCATAAGTGTCGCAAGAGACCTAAAAATGGAAAACTTTGTAAGAAAATGTGGAAAAACATCTTTATTTGTCTACCAATTTCTCATTAATGCCAATTAGAAATATGACATTATTATATTCGAAAAGCTCATAAAAAACATTGGCATAAGTCCTACTAAGGACTAAAGAAAATAGGGCTTTGGAAAAGCTGCGGAAAATTTTTCGTTTTGGTCAACGTTTTTCTCGTGAATAAATTAAAGCTTATTGCAAAGAAAAAAATGAAAGTATTCATTTTTTTTAAAGGGCATAAGTCCCTGGTGAGGACTATATGCTAAAAATTTTTTGAAAAGTTGTAGGAAAATTCATGAAAATTTTTACGTCTTTCTCGCTTATGCCATTTTGCATGCACGTAGGAAACTACATTATAAAGTCATATAAATGTAGGCATAAGTCCACATTGGATTTTCATGTTGTAAATTAATTTGAATTTTAATACGAGTCAGGTCGACAAAGTAGAAAAATAATAGAAAATTGCCACAATTTTCTCGTTTATGCCGTTTCGTACACGAGTAGAAAATATTACTAAAAGCCATTTTCAAGAGTGGCATGAATGCCACAAGGTACCGTCGTATGTAAAAATTTTTAAAAAGTTTATTTCATCGCCTACGCAATTTTCGAAATACTTATACTTACTTGCATTTAGCGTATTTTTAATTTTTATAAATATAAGTAATTCATGTATTTAATGAAAGTTAATAATAAACTATTTCGGCTTAAGTCCCCACATATTAGAAATGATTTTTAATTATTCTTTGAGTCATGATCAGAAAAAGAAAAATTATATAATATTGCCACAAATTTCTCGTTTGTTCGTAAATGAGTAGAGTATTTTATCACAATAGACCATACGTATTTATGAACAATATATTTAAATTTTAAAAATTAAAAATATTATATAATTTGAATTAACCGCTTCAGTGCAAGGATGATCTACTTGAATTGAGCCGACTAAGGTAGAAGAAGAAGAAGAAGAAGAAGAAATAATTAAGCTAGAATACATAGGGAAGAAACTGATTTATAACTGATTTAATATCATGTATATTGAATTTTGTTTTTTGTTTCTGGTACTTTGTACCTTAATTACTTAATTTGTACTTTTATACATTTTATTTTTATATTAAAAGATTTATTTAAGTAATAGTAATTGAATTGAAAAACCGCTGCCAACTCAATTGTCAGAATGCTTCCTCAAAGACTTTGAATTACTAATTTTTAATTATAACTAACACAAACAATAACACTTAAAATAATACAAATTTTTATTAACTTAAAATTAAAGCATATCAAAAATAAAAAGTTTTTTCGGTTTTATGATTTTTTACATTTTCAAATTTCAAACAGTTTTATCTGCAGCTCTTGATGAAAACGGATCAAAATAAAGGCCTTACTACCAGCTTTATTATAAGTTATTAAGAATTATCGTAATAAAAAAATAACATGTCGAAAAATCAAACTAAACCCAATATAAAGCTTTCTCTTTTTCATGAAATTTTTTTTATTTTAAATTTTTTATTCCCTTTTATAGTTAGAAATATTCATTTTTTATATAGATATATTCTCCGAAACTTGCGCATTATTTATGATACATTTTTTAAATTAATTTAAGTATATCGAAAATTGCTCAGGCGAGGAAATAACCGCAATTTGTAATATTTGACAACTTTTTAAAAAATTTTACATACGACGGTACCTTGTGGCATTCATGCCACTCTTGAAAGTGGCTTTTAATAATATTTTCTACTCGTGTACAAAACGGCATAAACGAGAAAATTGTGGCAATTTTCTATTATTTTTCTACTTTGTCGACCTGACTCGTATTAAAATTCAAATTAATTTACAACATGAAAATCCAATGTGGACTTATGCCTACATTTATATGACTATAATGTAGTTTCCTACGTGCATGCAAAATGGCATAAGCAAGAAAGACGTAAAAATTTTCATGAATTTTCCTACAACTTTGAGACTTATGCCTTCATATTGAACCCATAGAGGAGTGATGCCTACTTGACACAGTACATTATTTATAGTAAGTATCATAAATTTTCAACGACATAAATGAGGAAGTTATAGAATGAAAATAAAAATTTTCCGCAGCTTTTCCAAAGCTCTATTTTCTTTAGTCCTTAGTAGGACTTATGCCAATGTTTTTTATGACCTTTTCGAATATAATAATGTAATATTTCTAATTGGCCTTAATGAGAAATTGGTAGACAAATAAAGATGTTTTTCCACATTTTCTTACAAAGTTTCCCATTTTTAGGTCCCTTGCGACACTTATGCCAAAAAAATTTTGTGATAAAATCGATACTTCTCTTCAACTTACGAACATGGCATAAGTGAGAAATACGTCGCTGTACATATTATTTTTTGAAAAGGAAAATTGAATTTTCACCAAGGTGTCCCGCAGCCCATCTTTTAAATTTAGTTTATTGTACTTGTCTCTCGGTTACCTTTCAGTACTCTCAGAGGCATAAACGAGAAAGACGTCGTCGAACTTCAGTATAATATCTCCCGGTCTATCACGTTTTATCTTATACGCTGATGACTTGAAGATATTCAAATCCATATCCCATATCATTCCTTAGTGACTCAAAATTTGCAAGCCGACTTAAATCTTTTCTCCGAATCCTATTGCAGCACCAACAGATTGTCCTTAAATACAAATATATGCAGCTTTTTTTAAAACCCGTTTGAAAAATAATTTTCCTTATACCACATTGTATTCCTAAAAAGCGTGCAATACATTAGAGATTTGGGAGTAACATTGGACGTTAAATTATCGTTTGATATTCATATTAATTACGTTGCAGGAAAAGCTCTACGTAACTTAGAATTTATATTACGTACCTCCAAATCGTTTTCTAACCTTAGAACTTCAGCTATTTTATATAATGCATTTGTTAAATCACATCTGGAATTTGCAAGCTTGGTATGGAATCCTCAAAATGTTAAATAAGTATATCGACCGCATAGAGAAAATTCAAAAAAATTTGTTCAACATCTGAATCATCGATTCAATCAAAATTAGCAGTTTGAAAGTTATGATACGAGACTTAACAAATATATTAAAATTAAGTTCTAGAAGAAATATTATCATAGACACTAATACAAAAAATTAAAGGGTGAAAAGAATTTCCGAATTTTTTTCGTGATTTTTGACAGATTGTATTTAGGTGAAAAATGGTCGTATCGGGAATTGAAAAAAAGCATTTTGAAGCTCTTAAATTCTAGTTTTTAGATCTTTCAGTCGAAATTTTTTAAAAGCTACGGTTATCATGCAATTCTAAGAAATAGCGCGGCAAAAAAATTTGGCAAATTTTCTTTTTTTTTTCTGAGTGCACGGACTTGGATTTTTTTTTTTAGTTAAGCCATTGCATGAACCAGATAGCTTGTTTATTCAGCTTCAGTTTTCTTTTATGTTAAATTTCCATACGACCATTTCTCATCAAAATATCGGACTTTTAATGGAAAAGGATCCTTTTGTCTTCGATCATCGATATTTCGGCGAAAAATGGTCGTACAGAGAATCGAAGGACAGTTTTGAAAACTGGAATAAATTTCCTATAATATGCTGTCGCAACTTTTCGGGAAATATTTATTTTTTCATCTTTTACAAGAATTTAAAAAAACGGGTAATTTATGGATTTTTAGAAAATTGACGGCTGAATTAAAAATATTCACGAAATTACTAATATTAAGCATGACCTTTACAGTTCGATATACCCAGAAGAATCCTGTGAAATTACATCTCGATCTAGACAACCGTTTCTTTGTTTCAAACAGTCAAACTTTTGAAAAAAACAAAAGGGTTACGTTTTTTGAGCTTAAACACTTCATAATCATGATTAAAATGGAAAAAAATTTTTAGGTTCCTCACATTTTTACCGCAAACGTCAGGTTGATGATTGATTAAAAAAAATATTTTTGTTTTTTTGGAAAACCTTCCGGACACCGAAGAAAACAAAATCCAATTGTTTCCAGCACGATTCGGCTTTTTCATCCTATGCTTCTGTTCATCAACTTTTAATTAAATTAATATTAAAGTTGATGACCCAAACCAGATTTCGATCCCAATTCATACCGTTTTTTGAGACAAATTTCTAATAAATTTTTGTGCAGTCTGTAATCACATAAAAAACTTTTTTTTCAAAACCACCGTTTTTCTTCTCAGAAGAAAATATTTTTTTTCATCAATTTAAACGTTATTTGCGCTAAAATTGTGAGAAAACCTGAAACATTTTTTTTTTCATTTTAATCATGATTATGAAGTGTTTAAGCTTAAATGGTCGTATCGAAATTTAAAAGAAAAGGAAATTGAAGATGAATAAACAAGCTATCTGGTCCATGCGATGGCTTAGTTGAAAAAATTTTTTCCAAGTCGGTGGACGGTGAAAATTTGCAAACATTTTTTCGCGCTATTTCTTAGAATTGCGTGATAACCGTAGCTCCTAAAAAATTTCCATTGGAAGATCTAAAAACTAGAATCTTAGAGCTTCAAAATGCAATTTTTTAATTTCAGATACCACCATTTTTCACTTAAATACAGTCTGTCAAAAATCACCGAAAAATTTCGGAAATTCTTTTGACCTTTTAATTTTTTGCATTAGTTTATCTTTGTTTCATTTGTTAAATGGTAGACTTAACTGTAGTTACATACTGGATCATTTATCTTTTAATATTAAACAACTTAATCTCTCTTACATTCTGTAAAACGGCAAGAATTTCTTGTATTCAATAATTATTGACCTGTAGATATTTGTTTTTACAAAACATAGTTGGTAAAATAATTTTCATTACTTACTTTTCTTTTCTTGTTAGTTAGTTTAGTTCTAATCTTAATTTAGTTTAAAGTTTTGTCGTTCTTGACCACTTTTTTTTTAGTGTACCTATGTGTCTTTTTTATTTTGTAATTATTTAGCACCCTGTAATTGTAATTTTTGTTATTATTATGTTGGATTGCTACGTATATAAATTAAAAAAAGGACGCATTCTATACGTTGCTTGGTTTTCGAGATCGAAAGTTGTCAAAGTAAACTCTGGAAATATACAGGGTGCCCAGTATTCTGTGTACCACAGTTTCCTGCAATCAAATAAGCAGTTTTAATTAAACTAGCCTCTATTTTAAGTTGTTTCCTTTAATCGCTAGAGGGCAGCAACGTTTACAAAAAAAGTTTTTTCCTTTTCAAATAACTTTGAAACGCATTGTAAAATTTTATTGAAATTTGATACACTAATACCTCTATCGATGCCTCTTTATGACATACATATTAACAGAACTGTGAAAAATACCACCTGTTTTGAATTAATCTTCTAATAATTTTGCGAAGGTAATCTATAACACTATTTTTTTGTCTTAAAGATAAAGGATTTGTTAAAAAATTTTTGATACAAACTTGAAATAATCGAAAATTTATTTGATACAGAAAGGAAATAACCTGAAATCGACTGTTTTTTTTCAAAGAACTGTTCAATATCACCGTTTTCTGTTATAAATAAATTAATTCAACGCAAAAAATTAAAATTAAAATGCACTCTTCTCGGTAGGTATTTCTTCATTTTGCAAATTGGAACAGCAGCATCAATCCTGTCACTACTCACAGAGGACATTTTCTGTTTTAAGGCCCTCTGAATAAAAAAAATCACATGGATTTAAATAAGGTGAACGTGGTGGTCAATGAATTGGAGCAGCGTGCCTCCTGCTTACCCATCTGCCTGGGTAATGATCATATCAATGTTTTCTTACATTTCGACTGAAGTAAGGTGGTGCTACTAAATTTACTTTGAAAACATCTTTCCGTAACGACATGGGGATTTCCATCTGCGTAAGCATGCCTGATATGGAGACTTATTATCTAACTTCTCGTAAAACACGATTCACCCTTGAATTTTCACGTGGAAGTTCATATCTTGAGTTCTGGATTGGCAAATAATCCCCTTATACAATTTTTACCGCACATGCACTTTCATTGCACAGAAACTACTCTTTTAACAATCTACCCTTACACCATTAAAACCAAGCGTAGAACATCCTGCCGTTTTCCGAAGAAGGTCCGTGACAACAGTTTTTGTAAACCAGACAGCTAAAAACGGGATGACGTGGCTGTCGGTGGAAAGCCAATTTAGAGCCTAAACAACTGACAATAATAATTATAAATACCATATATGTATATAAAAAGCAGATCACTAGTTAAAAACGCAAAAAATAAACGACCGTACAACCTTAATAGTTACAATGCTGTGGCCACAGCTGTGTTATAGTTTATAATGCAGGTACCTACAGCAATATTACATTTACATGCATCTACGCTACGTTAAGGTTGTTATAATAAAGCAATCGATGAAAGTTTTATCTATATTTCAAAACATATATCATTTAAGGCAAGAGGGTACAAAAAATTTTAAAGAAAATGTGATGAGTTTTAATTATGTCGTAAACTCATTATTACTAGACAGATGTTTGATCCGATTTTATATTTAATCTAACACGAAAAAAATTACGTTAAAAATTTACACAGTTATGACTATAACCTATATAGAAAATATCACTAACTAAGCGGATATACCAAGGAGTAAAAAAGTTATGGGATTTTAAAGACATGCAAGTGGCGTCCTCTAATTAGTACAGTCATTGAATTCTCCGAAACTGAACCGATCGACTTGAAATTTGGCAGATAGTTAGAGAAAAGGTCAATGAACATTAGTGACATAGCGCGGACTGACGCTTCCACCCTGTTGGGGGTGGAAATTTTTTTTTCAAAAATAACTGGAAATCGATAGAGAATCAAATTTTGAGCAAAAAATATTCGAAGAATTTTTTCGAAAAATCAAGTTTTTTAGTTATTCACGATTGAAAACTTTTGAGTGGAAAAAACAATTTTTCACGCGAATAACTCAAAAACTACGCGTTTTATTAAAAAAAGTGTAATGAACAAAAATGAAGCTTATAAATAAACAAAGAAAATCGTTTTTTAAAAAGTGTTGTACGTCCTATACAAAGGAAAATATGGTTAGTGGAAGGGGACTTGTTTTGGGGGGAATACTCGAATCAATGTATTCAACGTCAAATAACGGAAAAAGGATTAATTTTACGTGTATCACGCTCCAGGAGTTTTTTGTAGTACTCAAAAAGACCTTCAAAATGAGCACTTATAAAAGTTAATTAGAGCAAAATTGAAGGAGTTATCGTCAAAAACAGATGGGTTGCTCATATTTTTTAAGGAAAAATGAGCAGTAAACGCTGTACCATTTCCATCAGAATTAACATTAATCGTAGACCCTTTACAATTAGTTTTGTTTTAGTGTTTTTATACGAAAAACGGACTTAAAAAGTTTTATATGCAAACGATCTTACAGCTCTGGAAATTATCTTTAAAATGCTTTTTTGTAGGATACTATAGCTTCAAAATTAACCGAGTTATGGTAAAAAAAACCAATGACATTTATTAGGAGCAAAATAGGCTTTTTCATTTTTATATATTATATGTTATATGTCATATGTCATATGTCATATGTCATATGTCATATGTCATATGTCATATGTCATATGTTATATGTTATATGTTATATGTTATATGTTATATGTTATATGTTATATGTTATATGTTATATGTTATATGTTATATGTTATATGTTATATNTTTGAACGCTCATTATATTATATTATACAAATAAAGTAAGTAAAAAAAATTAGTGTGATTATTTGTATGCAGCGTAGCAATTTTTTTATGGTTGATTATATTTAAAAATCGATTATTATGAACATATTTTACATTAATATTGATAAAAGGGTAGTTTATATGAGTTGAAAATGGCAAAAGTAAAACATTCTTTCATAAACAATATAAGGGAATTTTTACTTTAAATTATTGCACAATTATAGCATTCCAAGATTTAAAACGTATTTTTTTATAATTTTTTTAGCACAGGGGTGATTTATAAGGGTTGAAAAGTGTTATGAGATACAAATTCTTTCATAAGCAATGAAGGAATTTTTATTTTAAATAATTGCACCGTTAAAGCAATCCAAGCTTTTAAAAAGTATTTTATCATTTTTGTCAATACAGGGATGGTTTTTATGGGTTGAAAGGGAAAAATTCTTTTATTAGCTATAAGGTAACTTTTACTTTAAATAATTGCTCGATTTAATCATTCCAAATCTTAAAAAAATATTTTTTATCATTATTTTTTGCATAGGGGTAGTTTTTAAGGGTTAAATAAAGGGTCGAAAAGATCAAATGTATCATAAAACATGTTCGAGGAACATTATTTAATCTTTGTGCTTGAATAAGATTTTTATCAATAAAATGCTTAAAACTTAATTTTTTCAATATTTTTCACTTAGGGGCAGTCTTTACCCCTAAAAAAACAAATAACTTCAATCGGGCTTATGTCACTTTTGAACTTGAGCCTAAGATGAGGCCTTATTCTAAATTTTCATGCAGAATTCGGAGGTTACAGCTGATTTTCAGCTTCAATGACTGTACTAGAACGCCAAAAATCTTTTTCGTTCTTGAACATAAAACAAATAAATTGTCATTTTTTCGAAACTTATATATGATTTTATTAATTAAACAACATACATTTTAAGTAATATAACATTTCAATACGAAACAGTAACTATTATAAACAGGACGATTAGATTTCGTTAGAATTCTGGACTTTTTCGGACGGTATCCAACTGATTTGCTTTTCAAATATGATTTTAGTTTTGGAAAATTTCTGATATTTACATTATTTAGAAAGTTCAATTTTATTAATTTTATGTTCGAAATATGCCAGTAATACCGCTTCGGACACTTTTTGAATTTTCTTCGAACTCTAAATTCGTTGTAGGCAATTTCGAACTGTATCGACGACTTTTTGGGATTAATTGTGAAACAGCACTTTGTGCCGCTTCCAATACTTCCCCTGGTAAATGCTCGTCTTCACTTTCTGAGCTGATTTTGAATTAAATAAACACTCTTAGAATATGAATTGCAATATATAATTCTGACACTACTTTTTCAAACAACTAATTTTTATTGTTTATTAGGTTGGTATCATTATGATGGATGGTAACCGTGTCTAAATCTTGTGTCTTGATTCAAGCACGGTTCAAACGGTTTTATATATAAATTAAATTGTTGTATATAACACAATTGTCTGCAGTTTTCGAAAAAATATTGTTTGCATCTCATAACGCGAAAAGCTTTTGCTTTCTCGAATGGATATTTTGCGTTCTAGATACAAAAATAACTATCTGTGGCAATTTTCTAGACAGAATAAAGAACCATAATAATACATTTTTTTACAAGGTATTTTTTGTCCATGGACAATGTTGAATTGCATCGTTTTTAATAACATTTTAAACATTAACGATTATAACATTAGCTAAATTTCGTACGTCTACGTCCTCTAAAACGATTCCAAGTATACTTTTGCGCCTTGAATAAAGCTATTGCAATTATTATTATTTACTATGTACACAAAGACGAAGTGAAGGAAACATAAGGTATATTACGACGCCAGCATGACTCAGCTGGCCTCTTTATAGCACAGGATGCATTAACATCCGACAGTCCTAATTCCCAGCATCCTCTAATTGCTCACACATAACGATTTTTCTCGTATTAGCGAAAGGGGAAAAATGATCAGGCATAACTTGTCTTCTTCCTGCATTTCCAATCCTATACCTAACCCACTAGACCAAACCGATTATATTCTGTTATACATATACAGTTGACCAGTCTATTATGCGAATCAATGGTGAAACCGCTAGAAACCCACATTAATTTTACTACTGACAATTAATGAGTTTCTCACATTTTGCGAGGTAAAACTGGAAATAGGTATCTACTTAGTGACTTACTTGATTCGACAAAAATAAAATAGATGGATGTCCCCAGCCAGAGATGTGCAAGAATGCAGAAAAAAAATTAAATAAAGTGCAGAATATACAGTGTGTAAGCAAAAACTATTTCAGTGTTCCTTTTTATTGACATGAAATAAAAAAAACTATATATAGTTTTTTTTACTTTTGTTTAAAACGCCATTATCAAATCAATATCTGGCAGTACCTTAACCGAATATTTCCAAATCGGTGGATAGGGAGGCGAGGATCGATGGAATGGCCAGCACGATCCCCTGATCTGACGCCATTAGACTTCTTCTTATGGGGATATGTTAAAAGTATTGCATGCAAAACTAAACCCTTCGACTTCGCTGACTTATAAGAAGGCGAATAACGCTTGCGATTACATCGGTCACCCCTGAGATGTTGAGTAACGTTAGAAGAAATTTCTAAGATTAGGATATTGCCAAGACATTCGCGGCGAGCATTTTGAATATCTCCTACATTGACAATAATGTTTTTTTTGCTTTTTTACATTATCAATAAATAAACAGTATTACTTATTAGTTTTTGAGTGTGTTGTAGCGAATTTCTGTAATCAAATTATTTTCTTTTTTTTAATGTTAATTTTTGCAATAAATCTGAAAACACTTAATATTTCCGAAACAGTTGAAGATAAGTACAGGACATTGTACATGAAATATGTCTACAACTTTCTGAAAAATTCAAAAATTGAATAATATACAGTGTGTTGCATTTAAAATAAGAGGTATTGGCCATTGTTACATGACACACCCTGTATAAAAAGTTTTTCTTGAAAAAAAATGTGTAACTAAAAATACGAATCGACATGTCCGAGCGTTTTTTCGAACACGGCCCCATTTATTTATTATTGAATTTATTCCATTTGACTGATACACACTGTATAAAGACCAATGCATTTTTTTCTCAGTGTAAATTTCGAATTGGGCATCAAGAATGAGAATTATAAAAACTTCACATCAATTTAAACTGCCACTGTCTATTTCAACCACTATAGAACGGGACAGAAAACCTTATCTTTTAATTATCTGAGCATATTAATAATATATAGCATAATAAACGCATCTGCTGCAATGACGATAAAAAATTGACATTTATTAATCATTTACAAGTGCACATGTCTACCTATAAACTGAATGCGGCTACCGTAGAACTGTATTAGAACGTTTGTTCTGTCTAACAATAAGATAAAATGAGTGTCGAACTGCGAAGAGTACGCAGACAAAGGCAGGAGCAAAATTAGGCTCTGTACTCTCACACAGGGTGTTTCAGTGAAAAGCTTCTGATTTTCGAGGTGCAAGTATTGAGATTTAAAAAAAGTAACATATTTTACACTATTTTAAAGGTACTAAGCTAATTAAAATTAATTCAATTATTTTTTTTAATAATTTTATCAAATGAAGTCAAATGACGTTCTTCGACACCAGACGGTATGCAAAAAAATATCTACACTACAATAAATAACTATTCAAAATAAAAACAAAAATTGTTTAAATACAGGGTGTCCAAATATCCCGTGTGCATGAAGCTACCACAGTTGACAAAAAATTGTATTTTTTTTTCAATTAATTTGAAGCAGCTTTTAGGATTTCATTGAAATATATATTTTTTGTCCTAATTGTCCCAATAGTTAATTAATAATTATTAACATTATATAAAAAAGTAATCTTGGGAACCAAGAGGCGTAGGTAATTTCTCTCTTTTTTTAAATTACCGTAAAAATAACTTCTATTTAATGCGAAAAGAGCGAATTCCAGAGCGGCTTTTGTTTGACCCTGAGACAATTTGTTTATAACACTGTTTTGAACGTCCTACTTTGTTAGTTGTAAAGGGCTACTTAATTTCAACTTTTTGAAAATTTTCTTTTTTCGATACGTTTCTTTAGATCAATTAGAACCTAACGAGCGTTCAAATAAAAACGTGGTCGAAGTTGGCTCTGACACATTGGACGTAGGGAGTAGCTTATAGCGACCAACTTAACCTCATTTCTCAACGAGCTGTATAGCAGCTGTCAGTTTCAATAACGTTAATGACTATATAACTTTATTTTAAAGAATAATCGTGATAACAATAACAAACAATTAAAGGAGCTGCGGAAAGTGTCCCCCTCCTTGTTATAACAATAAATTAAAGCAGCTGCTGAAAGTGTCCCCCTCCTTGTTCCAAGCACTTTTCACACCTGTTCCTCAAAGAATTAAAGACATTTTCTAAGATGCTCGGGGTATTGTTAATTTCACGAATCTTGTCTATAAGTCGAGCCTGCAGATGGTTTAAATCAGGAATAGGCAGTTCAAAAATAGTGTTTTTAAGGTAAGGCCACAAAAAGAAATCACACGGCGTAATATCACATGACCTCGGTGGAAATTCATGTTCAGCATTGAGACTTATTAGTCGATTTTGGAAAACTTCCCTCAACATATTCATCGTCTCGCCTGCCGTATGTGCCCTTGCGCCATCTTGTTGAAAGTAAAAGTTTGTAATTTCGTTTTCTTCCAGCTGGTTAACAAAAGGAGCGATAATTTCTTCTCTATACCTTTGCGCAGTAAGAGTACCATTAAAAAAAATAGGTCCATAAATCCTCCTTCGATTGAGAGCACACCAAACTCCAATTTTTTGAGCGTGTAGAGGGCCCTCGACAAAAAAGTTATCTGGTTTTTCAGAAGACCACATTCTCATATTCTGTGAGTTTACGTAACCACTTAAATGAAACCAGGCTTCATCAGAAAAAAAGGTGATATTATGAAGTTCACCGTAGTTGTTTAAAAACCATTCACAAAATACAGCCCGTCGCGGAAAATCAACTTCATGAAGTTCTTGCTGACAAGTTAAACGATAGGAGAACAAACGCAAATCTTTTTTTAACACTGTGTGGCAGGTACCGACTGATACTCCCACCATTTGTGATAAAACACGTACAGAAGTTCTTGGCGCATTTTCCATTATTTGTTGGACATTTTCTTTTAATTCTTCAGTCCGCTTTTTAGGTCGGCCGCTTCCTTCTTTTCTTGTTACACTGCCCGTTTCACGAAAAACATTAACACAACGCTGAACTGCACTTTGAAAAATTTTGTACTCAACAACGCCGGGAAATTGATTTTGAAATTCTATGAAACATTCCTCAATAGAATACTTCCATATTCCATCAATCTTGCGTCCATTTCTAAAGTAGGACTCTATGATAAACACTTTTTGTTCTTGAGAAAACACCATTTTAAACGCTTTTTAAAACGAAAATATTCAAATTGATAGCGGCGATATAGCGCTTTGACAGATGACGTTTAAGTTCATTTGCTATACGCTACGCCCTACGTCCAAATTTTCAGAACCAACTTGACCACGTTTTTATTTGAACGCTCGTTATATCTACGAACGAAATAATTAATTAACAAATAGCTGGAGCAACAATTTCAGGGGCAATCGAATAGACTTTTGGTACACAAGTTGGTCACTGGATTAACCGTCTTTTCCATAAATTTCATCAACATCCATCATTTTTTGCAATAATAATTTAGCAATTTTCGAAAACTGATATTTCCACGTTTCCCTTTTTTTTACAGTAAACAAATTAGTGAAAAATAATTAGACTAGGTACTTTAAATTGTAGGTAATTTAATTGCCTTCAACATAAAATGAGAAATTTTCCGATAGGTCGTCAAGATTTTCGTGGACGGTAAAAAAAGGGACGAAACACGTAAATTTGCTACTTATTTACAATTTGTCAACTTAGCTTCATTTCTTTCGATTTACTTTTTTGATCATTCTACATACCCTTTCCCCGTCATAAAGTGCAATAAAGTAATTCAGGTTTTATGATCTAATTCGACTAGAGTACTCGTAAAATTGTTGTTTTTGTGATAATTTTGGGTTGATTTTTTTTTATTAGATTAGATTATTAATGAATTTTCGATTCAAACTTGGAATAATCAAGTCATTTCAAAGGTAACTTATTCGATAACAGTTACAAAATAACTGTTCTTTCATATTCAATTAAATTAATTAAATAAATTAAAATAATTAATAAAATAATTAAACTAATTAATTATATAATTAATTTCTTAATTAAATTAGATAATTAAATTAATTAAAGCCGCTTTGACCTTTCGAAATGCTTCTTTTTCTACTAGATGGGTTTTTTAAAGAAAGCCTTCATTCTTGAATAAAAAAGCTCTACTTCACAACCTAGAATTAAACTTGTGACTTCCGATAACTTTAATTCAACTTTTAAAACAATACAAGAAAAGTCTCCACTTTTAACAACGGTAGTCGCGAACAAGGAATCGCCCTTCGAACCCACGAAGCCAAAAGGCTGTAACAAATTCGTCAAATCCTTTCACTTGATCGATCTTTCCACTTATTAACCTTAAATTCACTTGGGCAGTATTTACAGAAACACATAATGAAGCATATTCTCCCGAACGATCTTATCTCCGTAATCTAGGTTTTGTGCCTACGCGATCGACAGGGCGATTCCCGATGACAATTGAATCCCTTTCGGCGTCACGTGGCTTCAGTGGAGGTAGATCACCCCCGACGACGCAGTGACGTGCGTCGCTAATTAATCCCCATTGTGAATTTCATGCGTCGCACAAACGGGATGTTGCTTTTCGCTTTTTCCACATTAGAAAGTGCTCAGTGGGTCTCCAGTCTATCATTTTCCAGTCCGGTGGACGAGGTTTTCGCAGCGAATTTTCTCAGGGTTGCTTAAACGTATTTTTGAGTTGTATTTTAAGAGCAAGGTATTTCGAGATAATACACGGTGTGTTCTGAGATTAACTTGTAAGATATACCTTTTTTACGTAAAAAATACACGAAAATTAAAAAAATATCAAAGAGAACTAAGGAACAAAAAAGTTATGATGACATTTTAAAGACACGCAATTTGCCGCAAGTGGCGCCCTCTAATAAGCAGTAGCAAAATTATGATTGTCGCCTCAAAGAATCTCTGATATCTGTAATTTTGCAAAAGTTATTTAAAAACAATGAAAACAAAATTTTCACGTGATATTCTGTATCTTTTTAAGTATCACTATTGGAGTATGGTAAGTTTGGTTAAATCATAATATTTTAATGTGTAGAGTCCGCTGTTTCTCCACGTACTTGTATATTCAGAATTCCTTATGTACAGGGTGTCCCACCACGAACTCCATCGATGGATATCTGGGAAACCGCTCGAAGGATTTTTTTGAAATTTTGATGGTGTGATACGGATCGTGGGGCCTACCAAGCTAAAATATTTTCAAGGTCATCGTACTTCCGGTTATACTGCAAGTCGATACCAACTTTCTTATTTTAAATGGAACCCCATGTATATTATTGCATTTTTGGAAAGAGCATCTATTTTTAAGTTGAAAACATGAAGCACACTCCATACTTAGGATTGACCGTTTCCGAGATATTTTGATTTTTAAGCAAAAATTGACAGATGCAGACTGTCAGCAAAATTTAGTTTTCCCGGACACAAAGATTTATTTTTTTTGTGCAAATTGGATATTTTGTAGAGGTAGACCTAATTTATCAAATTTGACATGAATATTTTCCAGTTTTTATACAGGGACTTTTGTAGAAGTCATTTTTTACCATAACCTCAAAATGCGAAAAACAGGTTTTTTTTGATTTTTCGTTTTTTATTTCTCATTTCCGAATAAACTCAAATTTTTTTAGATAAAAAAATCAAGAAGTTTCTGAGATATTAATTTTTTCGGCCTGAAACAATTTTTTTTCGAAGAAAAATTCTACTTAAAAAAATCATCGTGCAGAGTTCTACCGGTAATCAGTTTTTTCGTTTTGACATATACTTTTTGATGAAATAAAAAAATTTGTAATCACAGTTCAAAAACATGCTCAAAAATGCAAAAAAGTAAAAAATGACTTGCGGCAATGAATTTTTCAGTAATTGTTGATAATTTAATAAAAAAAAATCAAAAACTGAATACACCATTCAATTATACGGAAAAAATACAAAAAAACTGTCTCATTGTTTGACTCAAAACTATTTTTGTACAGTATTGCTATAAGCATAAGTCGAATAGTGAATAAATAAAATTAATAATAATTTTTTACCGTAGCATCGATTAGTGTACTTATTTTTTTTAATGTTTGATGAATTCATAGATATACAGTGTGTCCAAGATAAGGATATGGGATTGCGTTAGGATATACGAAACGGTAAGAGATACGGGGTGGCTCAGATTAGAAAAAAAATGTGTTTTTTTTATACCTACCAATATGCTGTTTAGAAAGTTTTAAAATGCTGGGTAGTTCCGGAGATATCCGGAAAAAAACCGAAACTTTGCAAAATTGTTTAATTTTTTCTGGCTTTATTTGAAAACGAATTTTAAAATAAATTACATATTTACAATGCCACTTTTTTCGCTCTATACAATGGCGTCAACATTTTTGAAATCCGACGTTTCGTTTTCGAGGGGCCATCATCGGGTTAATTTTTCTAAATACGTCGCTGCTATTTTTATGACAAAATCCAGTCATTTTTAATTCTGAATTAGAGGATATTACTATCATATACTGTAATCGCTTAAAAAGTTTTTAGCTAGTTTTAGCTATAATTTAAAATTTTTCCTGAGTACGGCTGTGAACGGTTTCAAAATATCTATTGGATAAAATCATAACAGTATAAAAGTCAATACCGCACAAAATACCCAACAATTTTTTACTACTAAATATTAGCAATACTAATTAGAAATAATAAAATATTTCATAAATTCGTATTATTTTTTTATTAGGTACAACTTTTTAAATTATGAATTAAAAAAAATTGTTGGATATTTTGTGCTGTATTGACTTTTATTCTCTCCTGTCTCTCTCTCCTCCAATAGATAGCAGCGACGTATTTAAAAAAATTAATCTGATGATAGCTTCTCGAAGACGAAACGTCGGATTGCAAAAATGTTGACGCCATTGGATAGAGCGAAAAAAATGGCAATGTAAATATGCAATTTATTTAAAATTCATTTTCAAATAAAGCCAGAAAAAAAATTAAAAGGATTTTGTAAAATTTCGGGTTTTCGGATTTCGCGTCAACAGTAGACTTTGCAGTTAATACTTTGTATTGCTGAAATCTCAAATCATCCAGAGATAATTTATCATTTGTGCATCTGTAATTCGACTTAGATGTTTATAGCAATATGTTTATAGCAGTACAAAAATAAAGTTTTGGGTTAAACAATGAGACAGTTTTTTTTATTTTTTTCCGTAGAATTGAATGGTGTAATCAGTTTTTGAATGTTTTTTAATTTAAACAAATTATCAACAATAACTGAAAAGTTTATTGTTGGAAGTCATTTTTTATTTTTTTTGCATTTTTGAGTATGTTTTTGAACTGTTATTACAGATTTTTTTATTTCACCAAAAAGTATGTCAAAACGAAAAAAATGATTACCGGCAGAACTCTGTACGACGATTTGTTTAGTACAATTTTTCTTTGAAAAAAAAAAATGTTACAGGCCGAAAAAAATTAATATCAGAAACTTCTTGATTTTTTTATCTAAAAAAATTTGAGGTTATTTAAGACAGAGAAAGATATACTTTCACCAAGTTTCGTCAAAATTAAATTATTTATACGTAAAAATCAGAAAAAAACCTGTTTTTCGCTTTTTCTCGGAAATTTTGAGGTTATGTTAAAATGTGACCACTTCAAAAGTTGTAGATTTATGCATGATCTTTATATTGAATACTTTTTTATTTGACGTCAACTTTCGCCAGAAATCCCAATGATACAATTTTTCATAACTTTTCAACACCCCAAATCAACCTTCCGCAGCCCCTTCTCACGCATTTATTTTTTTTAGTTTTATTATAAGCTTTTTTACCATTTCCACTTATAAAAGTCTAGGTAACAATTTTCTCTCCAAGTGTACTTTGGTTGGACTATAGTGTTGAAATTTTACCACTGTTTCCAAACTAAAATTTTTAACTGTTATGCATCTTCCTCGCAGAGCCTTGATTTAATAAATGTTTACTTTGCCTGTAAAATTGCTTGTAAAAATTGAATTTTCAACAGCTACAATTAATATTCCACGCTACATTACCTTTCCTGAAACTACCTAGGTAAACGTATTCTTTTACCAGCGACTACAGATTAGATATTACGGTCGACTACTGCCAGTAAATTAACGCCGCTGATTACATAATCCATTAATTTTCTCCAGAAATAAAGACGCAGTTATAGGAAATACCTCGCATTGTACAGCTACGGCCTGCGCGTTAAACCGCTACCGTAGAACAAAATCCATAACTAATTTTTTTCATTAATCCATGCGACCTGAATGGTACCCCCGTTGGGTAAAACCTGGCAGCTTTATTAGGTCCCATTCTTCTCACATTCGCCTTACCCGATGAATACATACACGTATATCTATAAATCTCATCAATATTATCTTTGATTTTAATGAAAAAAAAAAAAGAGGAACGTTGTCAATTATTTTATATCGTAGATCCGGCATCCCTGGACTATTATTAATGATTTTCTTCAGGTAGTGTGTTAGCGCTCTTACAATGCCTCCGGTTTTTTTACATCTGATCAAACTCGTATCTTGATTGATTGAATTAATTGAGCGTGGCTAATAATAACGTGGAATTACACCTTTTCAACTCATTTGAATATTGCCTACTTCTGTCCGCTGAAATTTAAACTTCACGGTAGAAGTGCTCATTAAGGAATTTTCATGTCGACAGCAAAGGGGTACGCGTTATACGTAAAAGTCGTAGTTTTTTTGCACTTTGTACTAATACAAAAAGACTGACAAATTTTATTATAAATTTTTTTCTCAAAATCACTACTTGGTTATAAGAAAATACAGGGTGTAAGAACTTTGACTGCCATTACTTCAGCATGCGTCAGAAGGTCTAGCTATGAGCTAGGTATTTCGTCAAGTTCCATTTGGAGGACTCTTCGGGCTGATGGACGCCATACGTACCATATCCAGCACTTATTGCCTCAGGACATACGATGCAGGCGTGTGTTTTGTGACTGGATGTTGAACTAAGCAGAGAATGATGATCAGTTTACGCAAAAAGTAATATGTACAGATGAGGCAACTCGAAGGGGAATTTTAAACCAAAGGAACAACCATATTTGGTCCTACGAGAATCCACGGGCGGTAAGGGACCATAGTTTTCAGCATGAATTCCAATGTAACGTATGGTTGGGTGAGTTGGACAACACTATAGTTGGTCATATGCTGTCATGAGTTCCTTGAAAATGGTTTTCAAGATCTGTTGGAAGATGTTCCGCTTAATACTCGAATGAACAGTTGGTTTCAACTAGATGGTTGTCCTGCCCATTTTGTTAGAGATCCTAGGGAGTGGTTAAACATTAATTATCCCAGGACTTGACACCGATGGATTATTTCGTTTGGGGTACTGTTAAACAAAAAGTCTACGAACTGCCAGTTGATACTCTAGAAGATCTAAGACAGCGAATAGTCCAAGCGTGTCGAGAATTAACTCCAATTTAGTGTCGATCGGCCACTACCTCCATAATTAGAAGATGTCGTGCTTATCTACAGTCCATTTTGAACAAATATTTTTTAAATCATTTAATTTTTGATTCACTTTTCGCTTTGTCTAGGTATAATATTAATTTGTAATTTTTTGGTTGTTTCGCTTTACAAATAAATTTTCATGTATTGTTTGCCATCTTATTTTATTTAAAAGTACACAACACAAGTAAATGAAGTGACTACAAACCGCCTGAAAAAAATTAGGAGTATTGCAAGGGTCGTTACGTTGTCGCATTATGACATAGTCACATTAGATGTTAGGTACTTAAATATTTCTATTGTTTTCATCAACATCATTCTTTTTTCCTAAAAAAATGAAGCATCTCCTAAATAATTTTAATACTATTGGTTAAACCCAAGGGAAGGGGAGAAAAAAAGGTTTATTTGACTCACACATACTCGAGACTAAGACCAATTTTAATAGGTACTATATTTTTTTAGGTTTTACGAGGACCGTCTTCCTAAAATTTATCGACAGAATCCAGAAGCACCCTTCCGAAAAATCAATTTTGCCATGAAACTATAAGAGTTAAAAAAAGTGAATGTACACTTTTTGTCAATAACAAACTGTTCTATCTAAAAACAGCATCATTTTTTTATTTTCAGTAGGTCCGTATTAATTTTTTTTTATAATTTAATGAGTCTGAGTCTCCATAACTCCGCCACTGGTTGCTTGCGGGACTTCTACTTCTATAGCAAAATGGTATCTTATAAGAAAATGTGTCATGCCAAATTTGGCTTAAATAGCCTTCTTCATTTAGAAGTTATTTAAAAAATTCGAATTTAAAAAAAAATCTATAACGCGCCATATTTCGAAAATGAAGCGTATTTGGAAAAAAAATTACACTTGATTTTTTCTTATTTTTTTATGAGGAATATCTCTTTAAAGTTTGTCGACTTGATCCTAAAACACCCTGTATAATATTATTAGTTCTGTATATATGACATTATGGTTGTAGATAATTGTGCAAAATAAATCACAACAAATGGATTTGTTTGAAAAACTGGAAGATATCTATATGGTGTCAATATTTCCCATAGTTTACAAGTCAAAAGTGCTGCATCTCTGTACGTTTTTGATTTTTTGTCGTGATTACCATAAATGATTAAATTTTCAAATTGTTTTTATTTTAATATTAATATTTCAAAAATGCCTAGTTCCGAATTTTAATTACCAGTACAATTTTTTTGACAAATAATGATCAATGATACCACACCTCCGCCACTGGTAAGTTTCTAAAGCTGGTAATTTTTTGTTTCATATCTTTTGTCATACTAAATACGCACACCGAATTTCGTTAAATTATCTCAAGCGGTTTATAAATTAAAAACTGTTTTTTAAAGTTTTTGACAGGCCGTAGCCGGACAATGGCTTTGACAGTCTGTAACCCCGTTGTTTTTCAACGAATCTTGACGATTTTTAACTTAAAGCTCTTTTCATAAGCTTTCCGAATATGTAATAATATATAACTATATCACGCTCGTGTGTCGTATATTTCATTTTGCAACAAGGCTAAAAAATAAAAAAAATTTCCAGGTTGCAAATTCGAAATTAAAAAAAAATTATAGATTTCAACGTATTTTTGTGAAATCTACCTTGAAAAAAATCAGTGCGATTGTGCAAGATCCTCGGGATCGTAATTAGTTAATTTGTTTATAAGGCCATAACTTGTAACCTATTCAACTTACCGATTCCAGATTTCGTGAGAGTTATTAGACAGTGATAAGGAATGAGAGGATGCGATGCCAAAACGTTCTGGTAATAATAACGCAGTTTATAAATGTTTAATTGAAAAGTCATAAATAAACTTCTGTTTATAACTTTTGATCTAATCAATATTTTTTGACGCTAGTTTTGTAGGTCTTTTAAAGACGAAAAAAAGTACTTTACTGTTTTCTCGTGGAAATGAATGGAAAAAAGTTGTAAGCGAAAAACGTGAATTTACATAAAAGTTATACAATTAACTACCCTGTAAACAATCTTCCCCCCCATTTTTATGACTGTGGAAACTAATATGTTATTGTACATAATATTTAGCATCTACGAGTATAGTGATAAATTCAGCTTGTCGAAACAAAAAGTCGCGTCCAGCTCTAGATTTCCTGGACTTAATATATATTTTTCTGTGTATATTGATGTGAAATATATTTTTGCCAAAGTTGTGTTTGTTTGTATTGTGTGTTGTGTTCTTTGTTTTGTTTGTGTAAATATTTTTTTTTGTTGGCTAGCTGTTGATTGTTAAATACAAACCTTTCTTTGTCTCACCGTGCATTTTACCTTTTCCCTTGCCAGCTGATGTTAGGTGCTTGTTTTATTATTAGTGATCTCAGGAGTCGGTTCTATTTATTTTAATACACAAACAAGTACAATGCAACACACCAAAAAAAAATAGAGATTAAACTTTAACACAATCTTTATTCCAAAAATTTTGTGGGTTGACTTAAAACTTGCAACTTGTAACTCTAATTGTGAATATCTTTCTTAATAATAAAGAATATTTCATTAATTTTGTTGTCTTTTCTAATCTAATACAATTAAATACAATACAAGGATTGTTTTTAATTCAAGAAGAATTTTACTTTATTAGCAATTAATTTAATCTATTCAATTTTGAATACGTCTTTGTATTGCATTTTGCCTATCTTACAGGGGCATAATTTCTTATTTACTGACAGAAAATTCAACTCTAATTAAACATGGCTGTCCCTATTGATAAAATGGTTCGAGCTCTTGGAATTTGTGAAGTTTTTAGAAATATGATTGTTTGGCTTGTATTTATTTTTATTCAGGTAAGTTCTATAGTTTATTCTGCATCCTTTCTCTAAGGTTTGATGCGATAGAAAAGTATTATTTATAGGTTATTGTTGCTATTTGTTTTGTTCATAGTGCACTTTATTTTTATTTTAGGTACCTGGTATTTGCTAACTTGAACTTGTTGGTAACTACGTAGATGTCCTGCATACCATTTATTGGGCCACTGGAAACCTCTATAGACTGCTTACAACTGGTAACGGAAATTTTCTTTTTGATGGCAAATTTCTTTCTTGTGGTTTTGAGAACAAACAAACTTTTAACTTTTCTGGTAAGTTTAATATTCTTACTTGACTATTTCTTTCTTGTTCAAATTTAAATTTATTGGAGCTGCCTCTCTACTCTGCATTCTCCAAAAACCCAAGCCGTAATCAATCAATAAACTTTTGTTTTTCATCCTTTCTGGATTATTCTGGTCCTATTTTTGCTTAAGGTCCCTTCACAGAATTTTCAGTCCTTGGATGTCCTTTTCCAACAACACTTTTTCACGACAATGACTATGACTAATGCAATTTTTTACAAATATCCTTTTTTTAACATACAATTATATAACTAATTATTAAAATATTCCTTATTTTATGTTTTTTTATAGGTTATCTCCAGGTACTTGTAGAGCCAACTTTAGTTTTGACATTTGTGAAAATTATAATTTAATTTGACAATTGATAAAATTTTTATACTATGACTTAAGTTAAATTGAGATATCTTCTATGCATTTACTCGTCTTTCCAGGATATGTATACCAGATTCATCTATAGATTTTGATATACGCTACTCTAGTTTAAATTCTGTTTTCTCAATGTACTGAGTGTTAACAAGTGTCGATGTCATGCATTTTTTTGAAAAATTTATTTTGTACTTGTGAATTATATTAAAATTATTAATTTTATACTATGTGATATCCTTAATTGTCACTAGTTTTATATTCAGAATCTTTATATTAACAATTTTATACTATTTCGTTGTTGCTATAATAATAGTTAATTTTTATAGATACGATTCAAAGTTCGGTCAGGTAATTTTTCATTCGTGATTCTTTGTGTACATTTCCAATTTGTTACAATATGTATGTATATTAGATTATGTCTACTATATTTTGTGCTGGTATATTGCCATGTTCAATTATTATTATTAATTCTATTTTATTATTTTTAATTGTCATTAAAGTAAAAATATCTTCCAAAGACATAAATACGGTCTGTACCATCCCCATCCACACATGCGGATGTTCATTTGATACAATATTTTGAGGGCAATTCAAAATGCCAACGACAATACACCAAATAAAGGAGATTACGATGCATTATCCTTTTATCCTCATTTTCCTGTTTCCCATCCCACAAGCCGAATAGGAGCATGCTGTTTCGGGCATAATCCTTGTTTGCATGCTGCATTTAAAAGGGCATGCCAATATTTAGTTGACATTTTAGGCGGACTGGCCAGACACAATGAGGTAAGTCCCGCGGACAGACAAGGGCAGTTACTTTTACACTTCGGCTCATCCTAAAGGGTATTCTTACGCATGTTAACCCCGATTCCAAAGGATTTAGGTAAATCGGCCCTTCCTGAAGGACGTTATGATATTGGTTATTGATATTGTTACGGGTTCTCAGTTATACAGTGCGTGTTTTTGCGATATTAGATGTTGGACGCGTTTTTTACAAGCGTCTATGTTAAATTTTGCTACACTTTCGCATTGAAAGTGTTATTCCTAAACCCGAAAGTTACCTTGTCTCTATTTAGAGGTTTATGAGAAACAAATATGTTGTGAATTAATTATAGAATTCAATTTCTTTGCCGGTGCGACATGTAGACACCACATAGTTTATTATTTTCATTACTGGCTTGTCTCTGAATTGCGAAATATAATATAAATTATATCATTACGACATAACAACGCTATGGAAATATTACCTCGACAGGTATAAAATATATTAGATATGTAAAAAGTAAAGTAATTCCTGCACCAATCTAACACCTGTTTCATTGTGGAGTTTAATGAAAAAGCTGATAAATAATTATGTTGCTTTAACTACCATATCTAATGAATACATTTCGAGACGTTTTCGATTCATTAAATACAAAACAAAGTAATTAATTATAATTCAATTCCGTTCCAAAACTCAAATTATCGCTGAGTAACATGGATTTTTTTAAAATAGATCTGTTGAAACTAACCTCGTGAATTTATATTACACCATTTGGACAATCAGGTTCAGGTTGATGCGGTCTACACCGACTTAAGTAAGGCTTTCGACAACATTGATCATGGAATCTTGTTGAATAGGCTTGTTGTGGTCGGTGTGGGTGGCACCTTGCTGAACTGGATGGAGTCTTATTTATCCGACAAGTCGCAGTGTGTTGAAATTAACGGAAATTTCACTAGGATATCCTCAGAAGTACCTCAGGGATCACACTTGGAGCCTTTATATTAATAAAATAAAAGAATGTCTTAATTACTGTAGTTTGTTAGGATATGCTGATCATTTTAAGCTATTTTTACCTATTCGTGATGTTACTGATTGTCTAAAACTTCAAAACGATCTTGAAGCTTTTGTAATAATTTGTTTATTAATATCGACAAATGCCATATAATCACTTTTACTCGAAATAAACATCCTTTCTTGTATCAATATAGTATTAATGACTTAATTTAAAATCGTAAAAATGAAATTAGAGACCTTGTAGTGATTTTTGAGAGTAAAATGTTATTTGATGCCCATATTAATACCTACTAATATCTAATACACTTAAGATGTTGGGTTTCATTATGGGGCAGTCGAGACAGTTCACTAATTCTAAAGCCATATTGCTTTTATATTACACATTTGTATTTAGTAAAAATAATTTTGCTTCAATTATATGAAATCCTCAATATAATATATACAGGGTGGCCAAATGAAAACGAAACAGAGCCATTTTCAGGAACTGCGTCAAGATTGAAGAAAAACGCTTCTTTGTTGGTATTTTTGACTCCGCCACTTTCACCCTCAAGGAAGGGTAAGTATCACCTCAACATATTTAAATAGCATTGGGGGTTGAGTAATATTTCTTTTGAAAGCTCTTACAATTCTCTTTACAACAGACTTTAAATTTTATAACTCCGCCCAATACTTATTAAGAATTTTGATTTTAAAGTTGAAACTTAGGTACAAACAATTAGTAGGTAACGGTAAAATTGTTAGTCATTCGAGCTAAGTACGCAAATGGTATAAATTTAGTATTTCTTGCGTTACATGGGTTTTTGGCGATTTGTTATCACTTTCATAAAAAAAAACACAATTGTAAAAAACAGAAATGAATGCTATACACACACAATGAACGTAAAATTATTGTATTCCAAAATATTTTCTAGTATTATTTGGAAGCATTGGTTGGTAGTTTATTTAATTGTGTTTTTGAAAATTTATTGCATTGCGGAAAGGGTAGATATCATTTCGCTTTACTTTATGAACAATAAATGTGCGAATAGAATAGCTCAGCTATTTAATGATCAACATCAAGATCGACATGTGAGGAGGAAGTATGTTCTAGTCAGTAAAAAAATTTCAAGAGGCAAGGAACGTAGCCAATAAAAAACGAGAAATTGAAAAACACCTATAGTTAATGAAGTAGCAGTTTTGGGACAAGTTCATCTTGATCCTACATTAAGTACGAGGTAGCTGGCATCTGTGTCTGGGATCAATCGAACTAGCATATAAACCATTTTGAAGAAGAATAAATTCCATCCATACAAAATACATTTAGACCAGGAACTTCATGAGGATGATTATGACCGCCGTTTGCAATTTTGCGAAATAATGAGTGAGCGACATAAACAAGTGAGCGAGCAGGGAACGATCCACAGTTCTTTTTTATCATCTGTTTTTCTGATGAATGCAGTTTTTTCTTGAACGGGATGGTAAATCGTCACAATTGCCGCTATTGGTCCGATTCAAACCCAATAGTGTTTTTCACGAGGTGCATACACAGCAACCGGAAAAATTACATGTATGGGCTGGAATTTTCGTTGACCGGCTGGTGGGTCCTTTTTTCCTACCTGGTAATTTGACTAGCCAAATGTATTTGCAATTACTGGAAGACGCTATTGACTCTGCCTTGATTTATATTATTGAAAATGTTCCAGAGTATGATGAAGATCATTTGATTTTTCAACAGGACGGTGCTCCTCCACATTATGCGTTAATTGTCTGTCAGTATTTGGACCAATGTTTTCTACGGAATTGGATTGGGAGAAGAGGCAGCATTGAGTGGCCTGCACGATTACCGGATTTATCGCCCCTTGATTTCTTTTTGTGGGTACACTTAGAAAGTAAAATCTATAAAACACAGCCAGCGTCGCTTGAAGATTCGCGTCAAAGAATCGTCGACGAATGCCGTCGAATCACTCCGGAAATGCTTCGGAATGTGCGCGAACGTTTCGAACAAAATCTTTATTCTTGTATGGAAGCGGTCGGTCATCAGTTTGAACATTTAATCAAGTAAGTAGTAAGTAAGCAACTAAACATAATTTAAATTTTAAAAATTTTTAAATATATTGGGGTGATGCTTACCCTTGCTTGGGGGTGAAAGTGGCGGAGTCAAAAATACCAGCAAAGAATGTCCCCCTTTAATCTAAAATCGACGGGTCTGAGCGTTTTTCTACAATCTTGACGCAGTTCCTGAAAATGGCTCTGTTTCGTTTTCATTTGGCCACCTTGTATATACTGAAAATTTTGCTTAGAAATTATATCTTAATTTTTTTCAATGTGTAACCATAAAATATCCCATCATTGATATATTTTTGCTTCCATTTATATTAAACTAAAGAAACATTATTAAACTATCAGCAATTTTTTACTACAGGCAGTATTTTACAATGGCAAATACATTTTGTGCAACTTTTACTTTCTTACAAAATCAGTATTAAAATAATTGATTTTCGGCTGAGATTTCAGGATTCAGCAACACATACGTATCGTATATGGGGATATGTAATATGAATGTTGCTGTTTAAAATTCACTACACGACCGCTTTGGCACAATAAAGACATACCTTCGATTTAGCGTGACAGCGTGCATATCTTTGTAGTCCTAGACTGTAGAATGATGTAGATGTGCCGTCGTATTTTACATCTTCACAGCGTCAATGGAACCATTTTAAGTAATAATAATCAACACTTTGCACATTACTTACAATAGCATCACGCTAAGAGAAATAAAATAGAAATGAAAAAAAAAATAGCTCATCACCATCCAGTCTCAATACTCCATATACATAGACATGCACAGTTTCCTGCGATCAAACTAAGCAAATTTGACTAAACTTAAGTACTTCTATCCTTTGCTTCGATTAGCTGATAGAGGCCTTCAAATTTTCTCTCACAATTATTTTTCTAAGTTTAATTGTATATTCTTACTTATATTGAGAATATTGGGGTCACCCTGTATGTACACAGTCAGATGTTCAGAATAGAGAAAGACTACTAAGGCTACGTATCCCTCACGAGTAACTTATAACTTTATACCAACAAGCATTTTATATTAATTCCATATCGTTTGTATATGGTTGCTATAATTAACCTCGATTCCGTTCGATTCGTAATTTTTACTCCACTAAATCTTAAAATTGTTCAACATTCTCTTAGTTTACTTTCATCCGACACATTACTTTTTTCTTAAAGTGACTTGCCATTAGTATATTGTCTTGACCTTTTTACCCAGTTACAGTCAGCACAGATCTGATTGTGGAGTACATATAAGAAAAGATAGTTTTCTATTAAATATGGAATTTTATTATGAAGAAAACCAGGGAATCAATTCTTAGTAAGCAAGTGTACAGTATGATAGAAGTTTGACTGCCCTTATATAGTTCAGCATGAGATAGATTAAGTAGACGTGGATAAAAATGTTATATAATACCTAGGCAAAACAAAACTAAACATTTTATTAAAATTAATTTTTTTTTCTCGAAAATAGTTTCTTTGATCAGTAGTTGCAGTTTTGTAGGTATTTTACTAAATTTTATTAGTCACAAGTGAAGTCAAATACTTATTTATAATTTAAATAAAGAAGACAACATTAAACAATTAAATGTATAATACAAATAATGTATTTACATTAAAATGAAAAGCATAAAATACCAACAATTTTTTTTATTAAGTTGTACCTAATAAAAAAATAATATGAATTTATAAAACGTTTTAATATTTCTAAGTAGTATTATTAATATGTAGTAGTAAAAAAAACTGTTGGATATTCATTGGACTTCATCCAATAGATATTTTGAAAGCGTTCAGAGGCGTAGGTACTCAGGAAAAATTTTAAATTATAGCTAAAACAAGTTAAAAACTTTTTAAGCGATTACAATAGTAATATCATCTAATTCAGAATTAAAAATTACTTTAGATTTTGGCATTAAAATAGCAGCGTCTTTAAAAAAATTAACCTGATGATGGCCACTCGAAGACAAAACGTCGGATTGCAAAAATGTTGACGTCATTGTATAGAGTGAATAAAGTGACAATGTAAATATGCAATTTATTTTAAAATTCGTTTTTCAAATAAAGCCAGAAATAAAATTAAACAATTTTACAAAATTTCGGGCTTTTCCTGATATCTCCGGAACTACCGAGAATTTTAAAACTTTTTAAACGGCATATTGTTAGGTATAAAAAACACAACTTTCTTCTAATCTGAGCCACCTCGATCTCTTACCATTTCGTAGATCCTAATGCTATCCCATCCTTATCTTGGACACACTGTATATCTATGAATTCATCAAAATTAAGAAAAAATAAGTACAGCAATCGATCCAACGGAAAAAATTATAATTTATTTTATTTATTCTCTATTCGACTTAGGTATGTTTATAGCAATATGTACTGTACAAAAATAAGGTTTTGGGTCAAACAATGAGACACACTTTTTTTTTATTTTTTCCGTACAATTGAATGGTGTACTAATCAGTTTTTGAATTTTTTAAAATTTAAACAAAGTATTAACAATTACTGAAAAATTCATTGTTGCAATTCATTTTTTATTTTTTTATGCATTTTTGAGCATGTTTTTGAACTGTGATTACAGATTTTTTTATTTTACCAAAAAGGATATGTCAAAACGGAAAAAATGATCATTTGCAAAAACTCTGTACGATAATTTTTCTAAGTAGAATTTTTCTTTGAAAAAAAAGTGTTTCAAATCGTAAAAAACGAATATCTCGGAAACTTCTTGATTTTTTTATCTAAAAAAAAATTTACATATTTCAGACACAGAAACGTATACTTCGTCAAAATTAAATTATTTTTGCGGAAATGAGAAATAAAAAACGAAAAATCAGAAAAAACCTGTTTCACATTTTTCTCGGAAATTATGAGATTATCTTAGAAAGTGACCTGTACAAAAGTTATAGATTTTGGTATGATCTATAACGTTTGTATTGGACCAAATCAACACTCCGTCATTCCTGCTCACGCATTAATTTTTTTTTTTTCGTTTATTATAAGCCCCTTTACCAAATTTGGACAGGACATAGCTAATACAATGCAAAACATCGCCTTAATGTTAAAAATGTTGTCACCGTCGTTACTTGTGTTGAAAATTCGAAATATTTGGAATTATTGGAATTATTCAATTTTCGTGGCTGAAAACATACATATCGAATCGACTAACCAAATTTGGAGAGGACATAAAATTGGATTCCACTACCAAAACTAACAGAAGCGGGCCTCATTTTCTTTGTGATACATAAGTCTATAAAGATTTTCTACTGTAACCGTAGAACAAGCAGTAGAAAAGGTAGCTTTTGCAATAACTATAAAAAAAGATTTTTTAAGTAGAAAATTTGTGTCTATGCACAGAAGAGAGAATATTTCACCAAATATGTATAGTTGAGGCATTCGGCTTTAATACACAATCCACTGTTTTTATTCTACTAGAAATAAAAAATGAATGTGTACCAATCAAGTTGTTGATGAGGTTGAAAAAACGGAGCAAATTGGCGAACATAGACGATTTGGTATTTTCGTTTATTTTCTTCACAAACAAAATTGATTTTATTATTTTATTTTTCTCTTGCATCACCACATGGAGTGCATATAATCCCATAAAGTGGAAAAAAGAATACAATAAACCAAATGCTTGTATTCAAATAAATATACACATAGAGGGCGGACAACGCATGGTGTGATTAGAGTCCTATATCTTTATTAATTTCCTCCTTGCGACTTCCTCAGAAAACATTTTACAAATTGCTTTCAACAGACCCAAGTTATACCGTTCCAATAATATTTATACAGCGATGCCCGTCCGGTGGGGTTATTATTTAAATTCTAAACCGACATCTCTGAAATAAATGGCGTAAAGACATTTCCTATTACGGCAGCTGACAGATTTTTATTAATTACGTTGAATAATAATTACGGCGAGCGGCGGCAGCGCATCGAACGTCCGCAGCGTTCGGTCCGAGCCCGCCGCATCGAGAGGACATCGTAACCTGCATCTCCTCCACGGAATGCCGGTGTACGGTCACAGTTGATTATTTGATAGTTAGCGGGACAGGGCAATCAAACAGAAGCCGCTGACCTCCTCGGGCGGTGCTATTAATCTTCAGACAATGCACATAATTATATCACACTTCGCACCTTTCCTCCGCTTCCCGCTGCGCCGGCATCCACCGCGTCTAGGCCTATGGGAAATCAAACGATGGGATTGATGGATTTGGATCGGGTCTAATTCGCTTACGGCGAACAAGGAAAATGTCGTCTTGTTTGTAATGCTGTGGGTGTAGGTGTTTAAATTAATTTGCTTACAAACGCTTTTTTTAAATACGTATACATCTTATTATTGGCTCTAATATTTTTGTTACTCAATTTAGCACGAGTCTACCGCTGAACCTCCTGCGGAGCCAACATTGGGTGTGATTGAACGTCAGCCCGGAAACAATGCAGTTCAGTATTCAATGTCGGATTTAGGATAATACATCAAAATTTCTATACTTATGCAAAATACAGGGTGTTTTGCATAAGAAAGTGGGGTTTCATATTTCGAATTCGAATACTTGAACTTAGAACACTCAAATTTGGTACACGGCATAAGTGTACCAAGCATTAATCGACAGTAAGTATTTATTTATTTATTTATTTATTTACCATTTGGGACACAAACAGGCGAAAAACCCACTAAAGTATCCATTAAATTAACAGATATACATCAAACAACAGTACAAAGAGTTTTAAGATTATAAATAGCATGAAGAATATTATAAAAAAAAGAAAAGCATCATAAAAAACATAGCATAAAAAATATTATAAAAGAAGTATACATCTGAGCAATCTCTTAAATGAAACTAAAGATGTCAAGAAAAAATGTAAACTGTTACAAATATCGTTATAAGAACACATCATTCTCTACACAGGAGAGTTTGCGGAGGCATTGGTATTCTGAAAAGGAATGAAAAATAAGTCGTAGGACCTTAACGGCCTGCATGGTATATTAAAAAATATTTTACTAATTAATTGGACACTGTCGATTTTACCATTAATAATTTTATACGGGTTAATAACATTTGCCAACAGTCTCCTGTTAGTTAAATCTATAATATTATATTCAATACACAATCTATGATAATTGTTGTCGTTCAAAGTTCGCCTACACTTATAAGAAAAAATTTTTAAAAATTTATGTTAAATCCTTTTAATGCGACTAATATCCAGGGTGGCCAAATGAAAACGAAACAGAGCCATTTTCAGGAACTGCCTCAACATTGTAGAAAAACGCTCAGACCCGTCGATTTTAGATTAAAGGGGGACATTCTTTGCTGATATTATTGACTCCGCCACTTTCACCCCCAAGCAAGGGTAAGCATCACCCCAAAATATTTAAATGGCATTGAGGGTTGAGTAATATTTCTTTTGAAAGTTGTTACAAATCTCTTTACAACAGGATTTAAATTTTATAATTCAGCCCAATTCTTTGAAAAAAATTTAGAATAAAGATTTTGTTCAAAACGTTTGCGCACATTCCGAAGCATTTCCGGAGTGATTCGACGGCATTCGTCGAGGATTCTTTGACACAAATCTTCCAGCGACACTGGATATGTTTTATAGATTTTACTTTTTAGGTATTCCCACAAAAGAAATCAAGGGGCGATAAATCCGGTGATCGTGGAGGCCACTCAATGCTGCCTCTTCTCCCAATCCAATTCCGTAGAAAACGTCGGTCCAAATACTGACGGACAATTAACGCATAATGCGGGGGAGCACCGTCCTGTTGAAAAATCAAATGATCTTCATCATACTCCGGAACATTTTCAATAATATCAGTCAAGGCAGGGTCAAATAGCGTCTTCAAGTAATTACAAATACATTTGGCCAGTCAAATTACCAGGTAGAAAAAAAGGACCGACCAGTCGTTCATCGAAAATTCCAGCCCATACATTTAATTTTTCCGGTTGCTGTGTATGCACCTCGTGAAAAACTCTTGGGTTTAACTCGGATCAATAGCGGCAATTGTGACGATTTATCGTCCCTTCAAGAAAAAACTGCATTCTCAGAAAAAGAGATGTTAAAAAGGAACTGTGGATCGTTCCCTGCTCGCTCACTCATTATTTCGCAAAATTGCAAACGGCGGTCATAATCATCCTCATGAAGTTCCTGGACTAAATGTATTTTGTATGGATGGAATTTATTCTTCTTCAAAATGGTTTGTATGCTAGTTCGATTGATCCCAGACACAGATGCTAGCTGCCTCGTACTTAATGTAGGATCAAGATGAACTTGTCCCAAAACTGCAACTTCACTAGCTTCATTAACTATAGGTTTTTCAATTTCTCGTTTTTTATTAGCTACGTTCCCTGTCTCTTGAAATTTTTTTATTAACGCTAGAACATACTTCCTCCTGACATGTCGATCTTGATGTTCATTAAATAGCTGAGCTGTTCTATTCGCACATTTATTGTTCATAAAGTAAAGCGAAATGATATCTACCCTTTCCGCAATGGAATAAACCATAGTGTTTAATTTACAAATACACAATTAAATAAACTACCAATCAACGCTTCCAAATAATACTAGAAAATAATTTAGAATCCACTAATTTTACGTTCATTGTGTGTGTGCATGGCTCTGTTTCGTTTTCATTTGGCCACCCTGTATATTTAACTGAATATATTTGTTTATTCTTTGATAATCATCTGTCTAGTTTGAACAAACGCGTGCACAGAAACCATTGTATGTATCAATAAATCATAATGTGTCACGGTTTGTGGACGTTTTCGAATGTCTCTGGTTAATTCGAGTTTCAGTTTAAATTGAAAACGCCGTTTCATGTTTTATAGGCAAAAAATATTTGACAGAAGCCTGTCGTAGCACGCAATATCATGTGAATCTCATCGGTCTGGGCATATCTCGTTCAGCATGCTGTTCTCTTGTAAAAATATTAATTTTTTAAGTAATTTTAAACTATTTGATTGGACGGGAACTATCCACAAGTAACTCTGTGAAAAACCAATTCAAACATCGGGAATAACTGATATTGTCGCAGTATACATAGTACAATTTTTAATGATAATTCACGAGCGAACTTAATAAATTTCACCGACGTTTAGAAAAATTCCCTTTCCAGAAAATAGCGAAAATAAAACATCCTAGAGACCTGTAAAACCCCTATAAAACCAACTGTTGGACTATTCCCCCATTTAAATCCTTTCTTCGGTTATAGATGTGCATAGGAAAGTGTATTGACAGAAATATAGTATCTGAAAGCCAGATAAATCGCCACAAATAACAGACAGGTTTAATTTACGTATCTCCCGGTGGAATATTCAATTACAAATCGTTAATTTCTATAATTACTCGATTAGAAACCGTTTTCTAATGAGGAGCCCACACCGACCCCGTAATTCATATCGTTCGAGATTAGTTATGATAATAATAGCAATAAGAACATCGGCACCTGGAACTGAACCAAGTGTATCAGGAATGCGGATGAAAAGGATATAATCACCGACTAATGCCATTTTCTTCGTTTGTCGTCCCGCGTTATATTCTCACACGACTTCTGTTAAATATTTAATATTATTGAGTTCCCGTTTTCCGTTTTTACCTGTCTCGGTGGTATTCCTGTGCAAATTCATTACCGTCCGCTCTCATTTGTGTCACTCGGAGTACCGTACAGCGGCGATTCCCACCGCTTCTTTTGTCCTATTCCTATATCGGGCCGGCCGGCAGTCGCCGTGCGAATGCGAAAAATCTCTTCGGGCCAATACAAAAACTATGGTGTAGCTTATAGAAAGGTGTTTTATAGAGATGATTTCAAGCCACGTGATCAGTAATTTTGTCTCTTCGCGTTGGTCAAATTAAAAATTACTAAAACAGTACTAGACTAGGCGGTATCTGCTTTGGTTTGGGTGAATCGTATATCCACGGAGATTTTTGGCTTTTTGGCTTTCAAATATCACTAGAAATGAAAATTTTTCTATGCGCATAAAAAAAACGTGGGCTTAACTTTTGGCGGCACAATATGTTAAAAAAATTCGAAAAATGTCGTATTTTTCTTCCTATTTAATGATGTATCCTTTCAAGAGTTGATTTTAGGCGAAAATGGAAGAGGAAAAAAATGTTTGTAACTAAATTTTACAAAATATTACTAGTTACAAATCGAATGAATCATGATTATTATTGTAAAAATCGAAAAAATCACCAAACATGGGGTTAAAAACATTACTTTTTAGGGATTTTTTAAGGGTCTTTAAGCTCTCTTTGAAAGAAATACCGTCTGGACTACTACATTTTCACTAAATATGAGTATTTTCACTCATATATAGGTACTTGTACTTAAATCGGAGTAAATGTCCTCATTTTTGAGCGACCCCACTCCATTCTATGCTTGTCGTACGTTGTCTTTGTTTATTCCCATCGTCCCCGTTAGGTCATTTCATGGCGTGATGTATGGCGTCACTCACTTGATATTTAGCAGAAACTCGTATTTGAGTAAAATTCAGTCATTCATTCGTCGAATTACTGGTAAGTTGTAACAAGGAGCAACATTTGGAATTTAATAATTTTCTTACTCCAGAACAAGATCTTTATCGCAATGGCTAATTTTTGAAGTGGAGCTAGAAATGAAGATGGGTCATATGCACTTTTTTTTCAGTCTTGCATTGAGAAATTTATGACTGAATTTCCAGACATAAACATTGACTATGACACTTTTTTAATACTTTGTTTGCAAAGAAAAATCTACGGGCAGACCAACTGTAAATACAGAAAATAAACATATCAAATACAGTATTCATAAAAATATATTCTGAAATTTGTAACTTAGTTCAACGGTTCTTGAAATATTGGTAAAATTCATTTTTTTTTGCTTTGACAATTTGCAAATTGAAAAGAAGCAGTTTTTAAAGTATAAATTGTACGTAAGTACAGGTGTTGAAAAAAAAAGCCACACCGAGTGATCATCAAATTAAGAAAAAAGTTTCCATAAACATAGTTCAAAGAATTGAGCCTGTCCGAGATACAGGGTGTTTTTTGTATAATATCACATCTACATGAATTATTCATTGAATTTTTATACAATTATAATATATAAATTCTTGTGATATGGTAATTTTCTTACCTGTATTTACTTATTCTGCTTCGCTTCTTCTTCTTTGTATCCTATTTTTCTTTTTTATTGTCTGGGTGCCAGTTCACATGAGCATATAGTTGTAATTTAATTCAAATTTTGTTTGTTATGTTTATAGAGAAAGTCTTTGTTTGAGAAAAAAAAAAAAAATTAATTTAAGATTCAAGCAAATTTTTATCTAATATGAGCAGAGCAGTCTTACCTCAGGGTAATGTTCTGAGAAGATTAGTATTTTGATTTTAAAATATAATGATTAATGAATTTATATACTTAATCTTGAGAAGGAAAGGACATAAAATTATTTTTGAATTTTAGCTGACTCGTAAAAATAATTTCTAATTCGTTTAAATACTCTGATCCAATATATTTCAAATTAAAATTAAAATGATGTGATTGGTTAACACTTAATTTATTTTACTATTTATCCAAAATATTTCAACCTTGTATCAATAGAAGTATTCTTAAATTAAACATATTGTTTTGTAAATATTTTGTTTTTAAAAATAATTAATTGAGTCTGTTCGAATAAAGGTGTTAATTGTGTGTTGCCTACCCGCTCACCTAAAAATAGGATTTTTACTTTTATCTTGTTTTTTTTCTTTTGCGCGTTTTTATGGGTGACACGGACAACGCCGACGCTCGGCTCTGGACAATAGTTCCGAAAAGAGTTACCTGAAGAACAGTGCGCACTTTCCGCTATTAAATATAATAATTATTTTCTATATAAAATCGCTTTATTAAACTTAAGTGCATAGACTTAATCTCTATCCTGAAGAAATACCATCCAGCACGGACCCGGGAGGCCCAGAGGTACGTCTGTGTCACTTACGCTTTCATTTTGTATTTATTTTGTTAAATTTACCATTTGAGATTATTACTCCAAAATAATTGGATAATTCTCATACACATATTTTACCAATTTTATTTTCCCTTTGCCTTTCTCTTTGATATTTTAAAATTTTTACCCCAACTCAGTCTATCAATATATATCTCAGAATTTCGAAGTCATTTAATGTTTTAAATATTTGATCAATCCATTCGATTAGCAGTAATATTTTAATAAATCCATATTTTTTTTTTAAACGAGCCATTTTCGTGTTATTATTTTGTTTGCCTAATATTACCATCCCAAATAATTCTGAAACAAAAAACATTTTTGAAAATTTAATATAAAAACTAAAAGTGCATAAAATTCAGTGGTGTATAAAGTCCCTGGTTATCTCCAAGAAAAATCAAAATTTCTACGTCGCAATAAATATTTTTGTGACAGAAACACTTTTAGTCGCTACTAATTATACAATTCTATACAAATTCAGTATATTATTATCAATTTAATTAAGCTCAATTCTCATTTACATTCGCCAAACATCCTCACAGATTATGTCTCTCATTTTAACAAGTAGTACGAACCTTTTTATCCTTTATTTCAATATCCTGTACATTAACAAAAATTGAGGTAAAACAAAATATCGCTAAGATCGAAGTAACAGTTTTTTAAGAAGCGATAATCGTATTATGACGAACTAGTCGCTACCGGGGCAAATGTATACAGTTGAGACGTGAAAGGAATTAAATTCAATCAGAGAGAAATAGTGATTAATGGGTAATTACCATAATACTAATCTTATGTTAATGTTGAATTACTGCAAATCAAATTAAACACCATTAATAATCCCTGCAGGCACCAATCTCGAAGTTATCCGGAACCGAAATCTCACCTTAGATATCTATATATGCTTGGAAATTTAGAACTGAAGAAAATCAAAGAAAGATAAAATCTGAATAGGTATCTTTCTTATTTTGAGGTGTTGAGAAATATCCAATTCAACCTCAGAAATTTAGGAAGGGAGTATTTTATACAAAATAAAGGTTATGTCACTATATAAAGCAGAAGCTATTGCAATTTATCTGCTTACTAAATTGTGACTAAATTGTGGTTAAAACAACGCATTAGAAAATCAATGAAAACAATGACTAAGAGTAAAAAAATGAGAAAAATTGCGTATTTAGTCCAAAATGAATCAATGAATACATTAAAATGAATTAGAATGTAAATAATAGAAGACTATTTATTTTCTGGGAAATATATATTTTACCATTAGCACTCAGTTGAAAAAATAATTTAATTTAATCACTAATTACTAGTAGTGCTTCCTGCAGAACATTGTTTCGACTTCATTTGATAAGTAACAAAATATAAAATAGTGTAAAAAATAGAAAAATTAATAACATAATCAAGCAAAACATTGTCGGCCTCAGGTGTATTATAACAATGATTATTTTTTATTAAAGACTGCTATATACCTTCAAAGTGTGCCAGTCCCTGTGACCTTATGTAAGTTTAGGTGTATATTTTAAAATGTTTTTCCTATCTACTAAAACACTTTTACATTTTGACTGCACAAAGTGGATCAGGGTGCTCCCGTTACAAATATTCTATCCGTAATAATACCTCATTTAAATATCGTTTGTTTTTACGGTATAGTAAACTGAGCGCATGATTGATTAAAAGTGTCACACAAATAAAGTATTTCCTAGAGTATGCAAAAGCGGGTAATAAAACAACTGTATTACAGAATATTTATAAAAATGTTACAGTAATCTTTAACACTTGATAATATACCCTATTAAAAAAAAATAGGAGGGGGGTATCTACAAATAAGACTTCGAAAGGGAAATACTGATTGTTAAAGAAACACTATCTCTTAGTTTTGTCAGACTTGTGAATCTTTCATTTAAAATCCTTCAGTTCTGTCTTAATATTACAAAAAAAGGTTTCAGAAATTGCACCAAATTCTATACAATTTAAAATTATTTTTACTATTTTGAATAAGATTTTTTAACACAGGAATATTAAATCATATGAAAAAGATTTAATATGCCAAATAAATTTAAGAAATTTCAAATTTTATATCCGTTTTTAACATAAGGTAGTGTTTTCAAAAATTATCATAAATGATCCTAATCATGGAAATTATATCACCAATAATTTCTATTTTCCTATTTAAAATTAAGGAGGATCAGGCGGGAGGCCTATATTTACCGTGTTACAAAATCATTGCTGTCAATGCAAAGAAAAATATTCTTTATCACTAGAAAGTAAGTAGACTGAGATACTTACTTGTAGATATTGATATAGAATCGAGTTTAAAGTACCTAAAATTATATATTTCCGTTTCTTAATTATTATTATTTACCCAATATGCATAAATAAATGTCACGAATTGCAACAGAAACAGCGCACGAGTATGTTCAGTTTATTATTTGTAAGTTGGCAGTCCTTGTCATGTATATAGGTATTAGGTATACATTATGCAATGTGATCGCCCTCACAGCTGATTGCTTTAACCTAAAAAATGTTGGAAGAAAAACAGAGTCGGTAGCAAGGACTATTCGTGCCTAAAAGAAAGTATGAATGCTTGAAAATTAGAACACAAAATAGCAAAAGCAGGAAAAAAGCTGTTGCAGAGAAGATTGTGGAGCCAGAACCTCCGCACACCGTTCGAGGGCATCAACTAATCGATATAGCATGCACTTCGCTTTTTGCGAAGAACTTGTACGTATTATCTACAAACTGTGATCACGAAGTAATTCTGGTGGAAAAGTTTAAATGATGATTTAGTTACATGCATAAGTAGCATACTATACTGTGATGCACTTCTGTGAATACAAATGTTCCTTATAAGGTAAGGGTTTTTTTATAATACAATTTGATAAAATTTATCAAATTGTAGTATACTGCGATACGATGTTATTGCGCAACCAAAAATATTCTAAAAAATATATTGAAATTATTGAAATGTTAATCTTAAAATGAAAAATTATATTAAAAATTTCATAATTTTTCAAAATGCATAAGATTCTTACATGCGCTGTGATGCAAAGTATAAATATTGATTGTTTATATGCTGCTGTATTTTTTACTTTTTGTATTGAAAGTACTTTATAAAAAAAATATTTCAAAAAACATTATTTGAAAATTTCCCATTTTATTTTATTACTTCAAATAAACACAAATTGAATGTAATCCATTTCTAATGACTAAGTTATGTATCGAAACGTTTATTTAAATTTCCCGCCACTTATCCCCATTTATACCCCATAGCGTTGTTGCCGTTATTCCTTCGCGTTTACTACTTGACGGACAATAAGTCAGAAATTTTTATGTTTGATAAATTTATTTCTCTGTGAAATGTGCGGTAACCTACTTTTTTCTTTCTCTCATCTACTAATTAACGATTCAGATAAATGTCTATATTTTTCTTCTTACCATTTGCATATTTTCGCCCGTAATTCGATTGTAAGGGTATGCATCATTGCATGATTGCATTTCCCATAAGAATCTATGTTAAATATTCAAGTTTTTGGCATTAATTAAAAACAAAAACAAATCCATAAATAATAAATAATTAACAGAATTTGATTTCGCATTGCAAAAAAAATATCTCAATAATACGAAATTAGCTGCGTTTTTTCGTAGTAATGAATAATATACGTTTTAGATGCAATGTCTCTTTATCAAAGAAGTTTTTTACATCAGCAGAAAAATAAACAATGCAGTAATATACAAAGTACTCCGTTTAAAAAATTGAAGTTAGGTAACACCCGGAAGAACACTGTATAATGAAAAGTTCATTTAAAATGTGAAAAAATTGATCAGGTGCAGCTGTTGTCTGAAACACTTTTTGGTATTACTGATATTACCAGAGCTATAGACGAATTAATCTTAAATGTAGGTATACAAACGTATTAAGGATGTGCTTGGTATCATTCTAGTTATGTTCAATGTTAATTTCTATCATTTCTTAGTACTTGTTAACTATAAAACGTTAGCGATATGTGATTGTTAGTGATTGTAGTTACTAATCACTAATTACTGTCACTAAAATTTTGATATAAAGTTAATTAGAGTTTAGAATATTACTGAGAATGTATGCGTTGTTTATGAGACATCCATCAATAAGTTTTGACATAAGCCTACTTTGAGAAAAGTCACTTATTTTCTACACCGTAATATTGTAAGAGTTCAATTAAAAGCCTTTTTTCTTGAAAACCGTCCACATTAGGAAGTTCTAACTAGAGTAATTATTTTTAGAAAATTAAATTGTGCTTTAGAAATTGGAGCCCGAATGGAAAAAAACGTAACCTTAAAAAAATTTGAATCTAAAATGTAATAGGAACGTAGCGTAACTAGCCTTCTATAAAATATCCAAAAAATAATTAGACCAGCGTATTTGCCGTCCTTAAAAACCCCGGAATACCAAATTTCATAAAAATATTTCGCACCGTTTGGAAATGTTCGTAAAAATTCTATTTAAAAAATTTTATTCTGTGGCTCTGTATTTCGAAAACAAGAGGAGATAGACATATAGTTCACAAGATAAAAAATTCTTATTTTTTGTCGTACTATCACCCTCTGAATTTACGAGAGGTCTTTCTGAATCACCCTGCATTATAATGTGCCATAATATGTGTTGGTATACACTTTTTTAGCGACCCAAGACATTTTTTATAATACTTATAAATTTACAAAAATATTGTAAAAATTTTTAGATTAATATGGCAGCAAAAATAGGAATTAAATTAATTAATTCAAGATTGCAAATACAATTTTTTGGAAATGTATATATGTACAATATAATTGTGGTCGACAGCACTTATAATTGTGTAGGTGTTTTAACATTTTTTTTTCGCGTTAAATAAGATTATTAATTGATATTTTGTCCACAAACACGCTCGCCCTATGACTCTAATTCCGCTCCAAATTGCCAGTTGACATCCCACAGCTGGGGCACGCGTCACAGATTAAAATATCTTTGTACAAATCACGAAATTATAGCAATCGAAAAAATTACACGTTTCGTACAAACGGCCCGGCGTACGCAGAAGGCAACATAACGGTTTCCGACGCACAAAAAAGCGATTTGAAAAGATGTAGGGCGGCGAATAAGACTGTTTGAATGCGGTCCTTGGTCGGGTATCGGATGACAATCTGGTGAATGCGCGATTTTTTTAGCGGCGTTTTGTTGCCGCTTGGGTGGGTGTGGCCGGCTCCTTCCGGACACCCTGTGTCCTGTGCGACGGGTTCAACCCCCGGGGCTGATCTCCGAGCTGGTTCTGGGCACCCTTTTGGAGGATCCCAGGTATTATTCTACCTACTTCGAGTTCATGATTTTCGCATCAGACGCATAGCATCAGAAAAATCCCTTTAGAATACTTCAGACAATCACGAAGTAAACAAACAATTTTTTACGCCAGGTACACTGTACAGGGTACTTCAAAATAATGTACCATAGTTTCTAAAGGCAGTAGAATATTGAAAAATAGGATTATTACTTTATTTTAAATTCAAACATCAGTGCTATAAAATGAAACGAAAATACTTTTTTTCCACGAACATACCCATTTTTTATGAAAACTGAAATTATCTATCTTTTATGAATATTTTTTGTGCAGAAATTTTTTCTCTATCTCTTCTCCTTAAAAAGTTACAATAACAAACATTATACAAAAATGTAACCTGTTGTTTTGGAATTAGTCATGATTTAGTCAACATTGCTGTGAAAACAATGGCTGAAACTGCTGTCACAAGTCTGTTTACATATTAGTTTCTGTCAAACGCTATTCCTAGCATGATAAAAAAACCAGTAAGTGGCTGCTAAAAATTAATAAATGTTCACAAACAATGAAAAAGTTGACATGATTTTAATTCATTGTGAATGTCAAAAAAATGCCAGAAGAGCTACTAACTTATATCATGAGAGATATCCAGAGCGTCAAGCTGTTAACCCAAAAATATTTGCCAGATTGGAACGAATTTTGCGTGCTAAGGAAAATGCATTTTCATCAAGAAAAGGGAAAGGAATTTCAAAATCATGTGTAACGATATTACCGTAGCTCCTAGTATTGCAATATTTTGAGGAAAATCCTAGAAATTCTATACGACAGGCCACTTTTGCATTAAATTTAAAAAGAAGCTCTATGCAAAGAATTTTGAGCTCCAATGGTTACCATGACTATACGCTAAAATAACTTGGAGCACTTATCTGACAGACATGCTGAAAAAAGACTTAATTATGTAGCCCAAATACTGCTTAATTTGGAAATAGATAACATACTCTTAAAACACAGTTTTTTGGCTCGATGAGTTACAGCGATTGTTTCTCACAGTAATGTTGATTAAATCATGACCAATTCCAATACAATAGGATACATTTTGTATAATGTCTGTTATTGTAACTTTTTAAGGAGAAGAGACAGAAAAAAATTCTGCACAAAAAGTGTTCATAGAAAACTGATAATTTTGGTTATTATAAAAAATGGGTATGTTCGTGGAAAAAAAAAGTTGATGTTATTTTTTTAATTTTCCGAATTTTGAAAAAATGTGTTTCAAGTGCAAAATGGACCTTCACGAGTCCCTGTTTACGCCATCTAAACAAATATTTACTGTCGTTTTTCGTTTGTCTGTTATGGGCCCGACAACTTTGGGACACCCTGTACATTCTGTCACTGAGTTTTTTAAATATTCATAACATGTTTGGTTAAAACCACTCTTTTTTCGATTTTCAGACATTTTGGAATAAATTACGTAGTAATGAACTTGACCAGTCAAAAACATACGAAAAAAACATGAACTAGAAAGGAAAATGTATACATTATCAAAATTAAATATGGAACATATGAATAATAAAAAAAATATTCATACAGCTGTAAGCGTTTATCAAATAATTGCCATTAAACATAAGTTTTCTAGCCGCATCACCTACGTCTGCTTCAAATGGATACATATTTACCCGCATATTCAAGTTGACAGTGCCTATATTGATTTTTTCTTATTTCTATAAGACTCGCATTCGATTAATTTGAACTTCACAATTCCAACATTTCTCATTAGGTATTAAATACAAGGATTAATTAAAAGAACTGTGGATTTGCGCATTAGCATTTTCTTGGTTTCTTCTCTGAGACAGATGTTCTTAGACAGGTTAAATGTAACAGTTATTATTACATAATATTTGTCAGGTACTCATGTTCTCACATGTAAGAGATGATGAACGTCTGTCTGATATTATGTCTCAAGTTCCGGCGATAGGCATCATTCACACATAAAATTAGTAAACGTTGCAAGTTAATTCTCAAAAAGAGAAATCTGTAGACGATTAATTGAAAAGCTAATTCAAACAAATGTTTTTAAAAATTCTATCATTCCACATGAAGTGGAAGAAATTCTTTAATACCAAAAATCTAAGTATTCAAAAGACATCTAACCTCTTAGACAAAAATGTTAACTGATGATATTGTAGAAATATGTATAAAGCTATAAAATTATAAATTATTTGTCTAGATATTATTAATAGAAAAATCATACCTAACTACCTGCCTGATATAATGAAATGTTAAATAATGTATTCTTTCAAATGCTACGTAAAGACCAACACTTAACAATAGTCACGATAGAAAGTTCTTATCATTTCTACATTTTACTTAGGTTAGGGCTGTTATTTTATTTTTATTTCCTTACAAATGGAAATAATAATAATGGATCAAAATTATATATAAACTGCAAAACTTGTGCATTTTAGAATTTTTATTTTATTGAAATCAACAAATTAAGTGATATTTTTCTGGCGTTAGAATATACGATGTCATTTAATATTTTACTGCAATACTTACTAGAAAAAAAAAAGAAACAAATAGGTCAGCCATTTTAGATTGCCAAAATATAATGAAAGACGTTCATCTTAATTTATTTTTACTATTTCTGAAGAACTCAGTTACTTACATTAGGTACCTAAAAATGGGTCTTTCACCCTGGCCGCACGCCACTGACAATAGTATAATATTTAATAATATAATTTCCTCAACAATGCAAATCATATGCCTATTACCAATTAAAATTGTTAAAAAATTAAGAAATTAATTGAATAAAATTAATAAAATTGTTGAAATAAATTAAAATATGAATTACAAAACGAATAAATTTTGATTAAAATTGGTATGAGGTGAAATTTCGGGATAAAACAATGTAGTATAGTTAGATTGGGGATAAAAATTCACTAATACAATTTTTCAAAACTAGTAGCAGAATAAGATTTGAGTAAAGTTATAGTTACAAAATATGCCTTTTTAGAATTATTTATTTAAAAAATATTGCGGATTTATTATTTTTTTCTTAATTTGTTAATTCAGAGGAGGATATGCTCCTTGCAGGTAAATATTAACATAAATTAGAATTTGTGTGATTAGTAACTGAATAAGAAAAAAGATTAAAAACGTATCTATCGTGTTTTGTTTAGAATGTTATAACTTTTAACTAACTTTTTTAATAATAGCGTTTTTAATACTAGGAACCATACTATAGTTCAGTTAAAATAGTTCAATGTCGAGGTCTTTGAGACAGAATTGTAACACCATTGTTTTAAAAAAAATTGAAATGATCTTTAAAAATATTTCACATAATCAGTTTAGTTTTATAATTAATTATTTTAAATAAAAATTAGCTTTATTAACAATAATTAGTAATCCCAATTCTTCATACCAAAATCAATTAATGTTTAATAAATCATGTATAAAAAAATTTATTTTTGAACAATATAATGTTTTCTTAATACATCAAGCAATCTATTTTTACTAAATTATTTTCTATCGTAATTTCGCGTTCTAACTGTTAATTTAAAAATATGGCATTTTAAAAAGATGGCAACTGGCAGCTGATAAGTAATGATCTTATTACGCTAATTCCGGGTGGCTCGGTTCATGCTGCCCAGTATACAGGATATTCCATTAAAAAAAATAGGTATATATACTTTATTGTTCTTTATCATTTTTCCTGCATAGAAAAGCAAAGAAGGTAAGAGGTAAGAGGTAAGAAGTTTTTTCATTATTATTCCTTGCTTTGAGACTGCAGTTATAAATTTTTTGTCATCGGAGTTTTTGCTTATATTTAATGTATAAAAAATTCCAATTTTACTCGAAATCCATAAACGATATAAAAAATTTATAAGAGGCAAAAAAATCTTCAAAAATAGTGCTTATTTTTAAAATATAAATTCTGGCGTCACTGGCGTACATACAAAACAGTTACGGGATAGCCAGTGGCGCACAGGTACTAGAAAGAGAACATCCTGTATACGTATTCTCACCAAATTCTATATTTACATTGTCCTGATATAAAAAAATATTTGTTCCAAATTTGAAGTTTCCCAGACTCATGTATTTCCATGTATTTTTTTCCGCTGAATCCGAATCTGCCATCAGATTTGGCCCAACGGGTCTGAGTTTTCGGGAAAATTAAAAAAACGGGTCAAAATTCACAAAAAACGTCGTTTACGATCGACGAAAGTTATAAAAAGTCAAATTATTCTACCAGCTCACTAGACGTATGATTTTTCACTCGTTTAATTCCAATGTATCATCATAGAGTCAGACAAGCTGGTCCAATTTAATTGAAAAACGAAAAATGGATCAAAATGCTTAAAAACGCCTTTTTCATGGCATAATTCGTGTTGCAGAGTTCTGGATCCATCTTTTTATCCACCCACACATTTATGAATTCATACATCTTTCCATCCAGTCGTTCATGCATGAATACGCATATTTATTCATCCACCTATCCATCTACTTTTTGTGCTAAGAGATGTGATAACAGCCTCTACTTTCTAAACAAAAGAAAACGATATCTACAAATCATTCTTATTTTTGTTGCTTATAACGTGTTCTCTTTTCTTCAAAGGATCTATGCAAAGGGTTACGCTTTCGTTTAGTCGCTCTATTTTTCGTTTCTCTTTTTAACAACCAACAAGTTTTCGCCCTATATATATAAAGGGCGAAAATTTCCGAATATTTCTGAGGCGAAATTGAAAGAAGGTGTATTCGATAGACCTTATATTCGGACATTGTTCAAGGATGCAACATTCGTCACTACAATGACTAGCGTTGAGAAGAGTGCTTGGAGTAATTTCAAAGTTGTAGCGAGAATTTTTTTAGGAAACAACAAGAGTCCTAAATACGAAGAAATTGTATTAAAATTGATAAAAGACTTCCAAGAGCTGGGATATTTGATGGACTACAAGTTGCACTTCCTTCATTCACATCTAGATTGGTTTCCTGAAAATCTTGGAGATTATAGCGAAGAACAAGGCGAACGATCTCATCAGGATATGAAGGTTATAGAACAGCGATATCAAGGAAGATGGGATCACAACATGATGGTCGATTTTTCTTGGTTGTTAAAAAGAGAAACGAAAAATAGAGGGATCCTTTGAAGAAAAGAGAACACGTTATAGCAACAAATATAAGAATGATTTGTAGATATCGTTTTCTTTTGTGTAGAAAGTAGAGTATTCTACAAGTTTTATTGCATTCTCAATCTTCTGGGCTGTCATCTCAACTCCCAGTACAAAAAGTAGATGGATAGATGGGTGGATGGGTGGGTTTTATAGGTGGTACAGGTGGATGAATAAATATGCGTATTCATGCATGAACGACTGGATGGAAAAATGTATAAATTCATAAATGGGTGGGTGGATAAAAAGATGGATCCAGAAGTCTGCAACACGAATTATGCCATGAAAATGGCGTTTTTAAACATTTTGTTCTATTTTCCGTTTTTCAATGAAATTGGACCAGCTTGTCTGACTCTATGATGATAAATTGGAATTAATCGAGTGAAAAAATCATACGTCTAGAGAGCTGGTAGAATAATTTGACTTTTTATAACTGTGGTCGATCGTAAATGACGGTTTTTTGTGAATTTTGACCTGTTTTTGAATTTTCTTGAAAACTCAGACCCGTTGGGCCAAATCTGAAAGCAGATTCGGTTTCAACGGAAAAAATACATGGAAATACATGGGTCTGAATACCAGATCCGTTGCTTTTTTTTGTGGGGCTGTGTAATAATTCAAATTTTAATTATCTGTTTTTCGCCTTAACGGGCAACCATTTTCCAAAATAATTTAACAACATCCACCCTGTACAGTGTTCCTGGAAACGTTAAGAGACTTTGGTTGTTGGTTTGGATTATGGGAGGAGGAATGAGATTAGTTCATAAAAGTAATAGCATCGCATTAAACTAAAACCTAAGGAAATGGAAAGACATTAACGCTCATTTCACGTTCAAAGTGTGAACGGACCGCTATTACGATCACCCCTGGCGGGACAAATATCTTTATTATTGCCATACGTGTAAGCCACGCGTTTCTGCAGATAACATCCTCAAATTTGCATGTCAATTTCCTCCGGGAACGCGCAAAACGTCCCGCGAACCTCTACACATACCTCTCTCGCACGGCGTCGTCGTACGTGGGCATAGCGTGGCAATTCGGAAAATAAAATAAAGTCGAAATTACCGGCGACCGTACAGATTCACAGTTGTTCGGCGTATCGCCTCTTAATGCCGTAAAATTATTTATTTACATATATTACATTAGGGGCAGTTAAAGTTCGTCGTCATTGTGCATGCTCTGCCCACACGGCGAACGAACGAATTCCACACGGAGCCCGAGAGTAGGACACACATAATGCAATCAGCTGACTACAGATTAACTCTGATTGCTCCTAATTCGAACTTCCGCTCCCCGAGCGTACTAGTCGAATTTAGATACATGCCCTGACGTTAAGTGCTGCCTCGCTACATCACTGGATGTGCCATAAGTTTGATCGCTAAGAAGTGCTTTGTACAGGGTGAACTACACTGAAGAAACAATTACTTTCTATGAAAGCGATCGGCTGTTTTGAGTGCAGCATTTAACACGAATCATTTGCTTTGTGCTTTAAGGAGGTATATCGAGATCCGAGGGAAGTGAGGAGCGCAGGGGGGGTCCTATACTTTTCTTATGGGATTAAAACCCGCTGCGAATTTGAAAAAATTAAATTCTATTGAAATTATTTGCGATAAACATTATCTATATAGCAAAGAGCACATAGCATTGACTAATTAACAACATAAAAATATCATATTTAAGTTGTTTTAAATTATATTTATTGAACGCATGTAGATGTGGCAACAGCGCTGATAATTGACTAGAAGTTGTACACACTGCGAACCTACAGACCTCGGACATCGGAGATATTGTGCGTCAAATTCTGGTAAAGATGCGTACGCGTTCAAAAATGTATTGTGTGTAAACTATGTAGGTACAATATAATTATTATATATAGCAAATATATCGCATTATCCTCGCGAAGATTTGTATCCTTTATTTAAAAGCCGTAAATCATGTGAACTGGTAAAACAACGAGAATTATGTTAATTTAGTTCTAAAGAAATGAAATGACACTCGCGACCATCTCACGTCCAAGTCAAAGAAAATATTGTATGCAATTTTGAAGGTTCTGTGATAGAAATTACATTATTACTCACTGTTCGTGTTTTTAATCTCTATTTTAGTAATTTACAAAAGTTTTGCAACTATAACTAATTTTTTTAGATATAAAGTTTGCTGGGAAATCTTTATGTTCCATTGTTATTCCGTACAAATGCTTTTATCTCAAGTATTACCAATTATATTAATCGAGTAAAGAAAACTTTATGTAACCCTAAATATTGCTGGGTAATGATTACGATGTTTTTATAAACCATTAAATATATTAAAAGGATTTATCAACTGCAATTTTTATTCCAATAAATATGTCACAGCTTCCTAGTCTTTTTTAATTAATCTAGTTTTTTAAAAACATTACAAAAATCATCTGTTGTGGATAATTTATTGTTGATGGGATTTAGGAAAAATGTATATGTTTGAAATCAATTTCGTTTTTATCAAGTCTTTCAAATGTATTCCCTCCTTGTTGTCAGCTGATTGCGACGTTGCCACATTAATCCTCAAGTCAGACAGAAATGCAATTATTGGTCTCTGTTTCTAATTAATACAGCTGTACTATGTTCAAAACTTACATTAGTTTTACATCAAAAATAAGATAATACTGTGTACTATATGGAAAAGTTTTGTTTCACAATGTCTAAATTTTTTTCTTAGTTATGGACAAAAAAAGAGCCGCACCGTCCATCTTCGTCATATAAACCTATGTCAAAATGAACAACTTTCAACAACAATATCTCAAAATCTAGATTAAAAAAAAATTTCAAAAAAAATATGACGCACAGAGGGAGCACTGGCTAATACGCTATATAAATTTCAAGTACATCTGTGCATTTGAGTAAACCCGATATACCTCCTTAAAAAGAAAACTGTTTACAACAGATTCGTTTATGATTAATTGATTGGATTTAATACAATATCCGTTTGGTCCAAGAAAATTAGGAAAAAATGAGCGAACTTCTTTACTCTGCGATTCGTTTATAGGAAAGTGTAGGTTGTAAGGTCAGAAAACATGTATCACAACCACCAGCAACATACAGCGTTTTGAGACATAGATATACAGGGTGATTCACAACTTATCCAAAACGGTTTGGATCATTAAAAATTAATTGATCATTATTTTGACTCCAAAACATTAATTTTCACATAATCTGTACTTCATTTAAAAAATATACGGTGTAGTATAACAACCCCGGGTTCGATCGAAAAAAATATAAACGTAGTTGTGGTCAAAAATATGTGATCGTCATGAGGAATACCTACGTTGTATACATCTATTTTTAATTGACCGAAAGGCGCTGGCTACTAACTTTAAAAAGGGGAAGTATGGTTTAATTTTATAAAACAAAAGTAGAGTAAATACACCTAACTTTATTATTTACGTACAACAGTCTTCAAATTAAACATGTGACACATAGAAAGAACAACAAAAGCATTAACAACCATTTAACATAAAATGAGAGTGCCAGGCTCACCTAGAGCTCCTGCGGGGAAAGAGCATGGCAGAGAAACCCACGATCGTTGCTCTAACTACCCAAATATAAATACAAAACAACCGACAATAAAAGGCATAAATTAAGATCCTTTGCTAATGATAATTAACACCCGACTTATTTAATTTCTCACTAAATGTCACCTCACTCGACTTTGACATAGACACTTCCAACTAAAACTGAAGCAGTTCGTTGTTAGTTAGCCGGCGGGCCGGAGGGTACTGGAGTCCCATACGGGAGGCAATCCAGCTACGAGTTGAGATTTTGTTAGATCTGTTTTAGCAATTCTTTTTTGTTTTTAATTATTCTTTTTACAGATTCATTCCTCACGGGCGAAAATGTTAGTAAATTCAACAAGGCTCATATATGCGTATGACATAAAGTGAGCACAAGAAATGCTTTACTATTTGTTTTTGGAACAATGTAATCATGATAAAAATAAGTTAGATGTGAAACAAAGGAGTTTTTATTGCAATATCTGGGCAGTCACGACAATATGTATATTTTAACAGGTAATAAATAATGAGCAATCGCCAATAATAATTGTAACAATTTTACCTTAGAAAAATATAGGCCCTTGAGCATAAAGCAATGGAGGCTAAACATACAGAGAAGAATTGTTATCATTAAACATACATAATCATCACAATCATAAGATTACATAGAACAATTAACAACAAAGTACTTAAAGAATAATTACTTGCTAATTAATACGGGTTAAACACTTTGATTTTTCACTATTTTTGCCACACTGCCCGCCGATCGTCTTACTCCCATCTCCACTTGTTCTCACTTCAACTATTTAGGCCTCCTTCCAGGATTCCCCACCTAAGCGTTTTTTTTTGCGCTTCCTTCTACCAACTGTCAATATTAGGTTTTCATTATTATACTACACCCACGTAACAGGTTGATACGATAAGTAAAAAAACAAAAAACAGAAAATAAATATTTGCTATACGCATAAGTGACTATTGTTATACAATTTGTAATTGTCTCAAAACAAAATAATTGTCTCAAAACAAAAAATAAAACATCTAAGTATGGTTTTGTACAACGGGAAAACTATTAGGAAAATCGAAATTTTTCATACGAGCAGTTTTGTAGAAAATTTAATTTTGAACAAATTTTATCGGAACATTTTTTCGAAAAAATGCATCTTCATCGAGATATTGGCAATTTTTGGTCAAAAACCGCGAAAAATCATACATTTATATCTACATACATCGAACAGGTATTATCATTAACATTAGCTACTTTTGAGGGCTAATTTAATTTTAAGATTGCGTGAGGTTCTTTTGCTCCTAATTTGTACGACTCTGGGCTTATTTTAAACTGGCAATGTTTGCTACACAAAAAAGGTGCACATCATCTACCGTGGTAGAATACACTGGGTCTTTTACGTGACTTCAGAGGCAAAATCGCAAGGATTAAGATCAGCAGAACGCGGTGGCCAAGCAATTGGTGAATTTTGGTCACTATCTGTCTATTTTATGGGCCATTTTTGTGCCAGCACTGGCGTACAATGAAAAAGTGGTGTGTTGGGGCACCATCGTTCATTAACCAAATATACAGGGTATCTCAGATTTAATTTATGAGACTACAGTCACAACGAAAAATAATGGTACTTTGTCAACTTATTTCGAAATCTCAACCGTTTTCGAGATATAGGGTGTTAATAATTAAGAAAATAATAATTGTAAAATTAGAGGTATTTGAACTAAAGACGTACCTACGTTATATTGGGTCAAGCTTCCTTAAAATATAATATCAAGACATTTACGCACCCAGTGGCGGGAACATGGAAAATTCATTGATCCTATGCAAAATAATAATTGACTAGATTTTCTGAAAAAGCATGCCAATGAGAACAAAAACTGCCACTTACATTTTGTCGATATCTGTTTCTGTTTTACGGTACATTGGATTTCTGTTTTTCCTTTCAAATTAGTCAGATACTGTGCGCCAATGGATTTTTTAAATTCCTGTTAGAAATACTTCGGCTAGTTTCAACTAGTTTAAATAAAAAATAAAGTAGCATCCTTGGAATCAATTATTATTTGATTATTGCATGAACATCAAGAGAATCATTAATTTCCAAGTAACAGTCAACTTATTAGGCTTTCCTCAATTTCTTGAGCAAGATTTTTATTTGATGCTAGAGTTTCAGCCTCAAGGAGGAATATGTAGTTGTAATTGGATGGGACTCCTGCTCATTCTGGTAGAGTAGTTGAAAACTACCCTAACATGTGGATTAGCAAACAGGACCCTATTACATGAGCATCGAGAGCAGCAGATCTTCGCACATCTTATGAAGATTTTTATGACTCCAGATTTTCTTGTAAAAGTTGCTTCATCAGTAAAAAATACAAGAAATTACGGTTTCTGTTTAACATTTGCAAAAAGCTACTCTTCTAGGAAAGTCTTGTACTTTTTGAATATGATCGGCGTTAACTGTTGTTTTTGTTATACGTGTTACACTACAGACCATGTATGATACATTACCTTGTAGGCGTTGAAAAATTTTCTTGTAGAAAATATAAGATTTCACTCAATATTTAAACTCATTTCTTCATTATCATCGGGCTTGACCAGCATCACTATCTCTGTATTTAAATGAGTTATTTTCCCGGAATCGACGATCGACATTCGTAAAAGTTTTTAATTTTTAAATTCTGCTACATACCGTTTACCAGCAGCTTTCGAATTGCTGATATTCGCTTAAAATGAGCGACATATATGTGTGTTCACTTAAAGTGTAATTCGCCACTTTTTGATAAATTAAAAATCAAATTAAAACATTCTATGAATAAATATGATATTTTATACCAACTCACACCTTTAATTATTATTATTGACACTACATAAGATCAGTATGACATTTCAATAGTTTTAATAAACTTATTTTAAAAATATTTAATAATATTAATTAACAATAGGTACATATTAAATGTAGTGTGATGAAACCACTCCAATTTTTTCATTTAATATTAGTACCTATTATCAAGAAATGTCAAAGGAATAAAAACTTTTAGAATTAAATTATTTGTCCACTGATATTGCTGGTTTTGTAATTANATAGAAAGAACAACAAAAACATTAACAACCATTTAACATAAAATGAGAGTGCCAGGCTCACCTAGAGCTCCTGCGGGGAAAGAGCATGGCAGAGAAACCCACGATCGTTGCTCTAACTACCCAAATATAAATACAAAACAACCGACAATAAAAGGCATAAATTAAGATCCTTTGCTAATGATAATTAACACCCGACTTATTTAATTTCTCACTAAATGTCACCTCACTCGACTTCGGTTCGTTGTTAGTTAGCCGGCGGGCTGGAGGGTACTGGAGTCCCATACGGGAGGCAATCCAGCTACGAATTGAGATTTCGGAAGATCTGTTTTAGCAATTCTTTTTTGTTTTTAATTATTCTTTTTACAGATTCATTCCTCACGGGCGAAAATGTCAGTAAATTCAACAAGGCTCATATATGCGTATGACATAAAGTGAGCACAAGAAACGCTTTACTATTTGTTTTTGGAACAATGTAATCATGATAAAAATAAGTTAGATGTGAAACAAAGGAGTTTTTATTGCAATATCCGGGCAGTCACGACAATATATATATTTTAATAGGTAATAAATAATGAGCAATCGCCAACAATAATTGTAACAATTTTACCTTAGAAAAATATAGGCCCTTGAGCATAAAGCAATGGAGGCTAAACATGCAGAGAAGAATTGTTGTCATTAAACATCTATAATAATCACAATCATAAGATTACATAGAACAATTAACAACAAAGTACTTAGAGAATATTTACCTCCTAATTAATACGGGTTAAACACTTTGATTTTTCACTATTTTGCCTCACTACCCGCCGATCGTCTTCCCATCTCCACACACTTCAACTATTTAGGCCTCCTTCCAGGATTCCCCACCTAAGCGTTGTTTTTTGCGCTTCCTTCTACCAACTGTCAATATTACGTTTTTATTATTATACAACACCCACGTGAACAGGTGAAGTTGATAAGATAAGTATGGTTTTGCACAACGGGAAAACTATTAGGAAAATCGAAATTTTTCATCCTAGCAATTTTGTAGAAAATTTAATTTTGAACAACTTTTATCGGAACATTTTTTCGAAAAAATGCATCTTCATCGAGATATTGGCAGTTTTTGGTCAAAAACCGCGAAAAATCATACATTTATATCTACATACATCGAACAGGTATTATCATTAACATTAGCTACTTTTGAGGGCTAATTTAATTTTAGGATTGCGTGAGGTTCTTTTGCTCCTAATTTGTACGACTCTGGGCTTATTTTAAACTGGCAATGTTTGCTACACAAAAAAGGTGCACATCATCTACCGTGGTAGAATACACTGGGTCTTTTACGTGACTTCAGAGGCAAAATCGCAAGGATTAAGATCAGCAAAACGCGGTGGCCAAGCAATTGGTGAATTTTGGTCACTATCTGTCTATTTTATGGGCCATTTTTGTGCCAGCACTGGCGTACAATGAAAAAGTGGTGTGTTGGGGCACCATCGTTCATTAACCAAATATACAGGGTATCTCAGATTTAATTTATGAGACTACAGTCACAACGAAAAATAATGGTACTTTGTCAACTTATTTCGAAATCTCAACCGTTTTCGAGATATAGGGTGTTAATAATTAAGAAAATAATAATTGTAAAATTAGAGGTATTTGAACTAAAGACGTACCTACGTTATATTGGGTCAAGCTTCCTTAAAATATAATATCAAGACATTTACGCACCCAGTGGCGGGAACATGGAAAATTCATTGATCCTATGCAAAATAATAATTGACTAGATTTTCTGAAAAAGCATGCCAATGAGAACAAAAACTGCCACTTACATTTTGTCGATATCTGTTTCTGTTTTACGGTACATTGGATTTCTGTTTTTCCTTTCAAATTAGTCAGATACTGTGCGCCAATGGATTTTTTAAATTCCTGTTAGAAATACTTCGGCTAGTTTCAACTAGTTTAAATAAAAAATAAAGTAGCATCCTTGGAATCAATTATTATTTGATTATTGCATGAACATCAAGAGAATCATTAATTTCCAAGTAACAGTCAACTTATTAGGCTTTCCTCAATTTCTTGAGCAAGATTTTTATTTGATGCTAGAGTTTCAGCCTCAAGGAGGAATATGTAGTTGTAATTGGATGGGACTCCTGCTCATTCTGGTAGAGTAGTTGAAAACTACCCTAACATGTGGATTAGCAAACAGGACCCTATTACATGAGCATCGAGAGCAGCAGATCTTCGCACATCTTATGAAGATTTTTATGACTCCAGATTTTCTTGTAAAAGTTGCTTCATCAGTAAAAAATACAAGAAATTACGGTTTCTGTTTAACATTTGCAAAAAGCTACTCTTCTAGGAAAGTCTTGTACTTTTTGAATATGATCGGCGTTAACTGTTGTTTTTGTTATACGTGTTACACTACAGACCATGTATGATACATTACCTTGTAGGCGTTGAAAAATTTTCTTGTAGAAAATATAAGATTTCACTCAATATTTAAACTCATTTCTTCATTATCATCGGGCTTGACCAGCATCACTATCTCTGTATTTAAATGAGTTATTTTCCCGGAATCGACGATCGACATTCGTAAAAGTTTTTAATTTTTAAATTCTGCTACATACCGTTTACCAGCAGCTTTCGAATTGCTGATATTCGCTTAAAATGAGCGACATATATGTGTGTTCACTTAAAGTGTAATTCGCCACTTTTTGATAAATTAAAAATCAAATTAAAACATTCTATGAATAAATATGATATTTTATACCAACTCACACCTTTAATTATTATTATTGACACTACATAAGATCAGTATGACATTTCAATAGTTTTAATAAACTTATTTTAAAAATATTTAATAATATTAATTAACAATAGGTACATATTAAATGTAGTGTGATGAAACCACTCCAATTTTTTCATTTAATATTAGTACCTATTATCAAGAAATGTCAAAGGAATAAAAACTTTTAGAATTAAATTATTTGTCCACTGATATTGTATAAGCCATTCGGAGTATTTGAGTGACGCTGGTTTTGTAATTATTAATCATACGTTTGCACTATCGGGCAGTAATAAATCAGTGACTGCCGCTATTTCTAACTTTGTTGCTCTTTGACTTTAATAACAATTTTTGTTCTAAGATTTGGCTTGAGTTAATTTAGATGTTGGTGTAAGTTTGTTGTAAATATTGCTCTGTTAGCTTTTAACAAACTTTTTGACTTTTTTGGTGAGTTGCCACGAACATTTTTACCAAAATGTCATACAGATACAATAATAGCGAACATATGGACATGATTTTAATTTATAGGGAATGTCTTCAAAATGCTGTACAAGCATCTCGCTTGTATAGCTACCCAAACAAATCTCTTGTACGCTGCAATGTTTGGAAAACTACACGAAAATCAAATGTATATTGCGTACGTCATTTACAAGCGTTGCTACTAGAAAACTGTCTTACCCGGGTTCTTTTTTGTGATTATTTCTTATAATTCGACGTCTCATTCAACACTTGCACAAAAGTGCAAGTATTGTAGATTAAGAATATTTCTTACTGACGGTTTTGTAACGTAAAATGGTAATTTTAATATGCTCCTAAAATAAGATTTGTTTTTCGATCCTATTCAGGATCGCAACATAGAATTCTTGGATGTTTAACGACTATTTAAAAATGTTTAAATTATTTTGATATAAATAAGTTGTTAAAATTAAAACTCTACTCTCAAAAACACCCTGTACAAATATGAGCATACTACTATCTTGAACTGAGTAAAATTTCTTCATATAAATAAAGATTGTAACATACGAAGGCATATACAAATATATGTATCCTTGATTCAGGTTATTTTTTTCTCTACGGTTACTTCTATTTTCTTATACGATAGTTTTTTTGTACAGGACCACCACCTCAAAAAGTTAAATCTGACTGTAATTTCGTTGTCTTTGAAGATATAGAAAAGGTAAAATATGACTTCACTTATTCATAATTTTTTTACTTATGTGTTACAAATGTTTTTCACAATTTGGGAAAGCTATTCTTAGAATATAGACATAGTTTAACTGTATGGCTCAATCTTGTGTTGATCTTTGACTAAAGTAATGTTGTAGCTTCACACAAACGATAATAAGTATTTTCTTATTAGCTTTAAATATTATCCAGATAACTATTTCAATACTTCAGGTAATGTTGTTTTTTATTTTTTATGCTTATATATAAAAATCTAGAAGGTATTCAATACGAAAAAATAGTGTTTGTATCTGTACGTACTTCTAAAATGCAATTCTTTTCAATTGTTTGTGTTATAAAACAAAATAAATGTTATTTTTCTTATGTCTTCAAGGTCAACAAAGGTACAGAACTTAACATTTTTATATGATCATAATGTAAAAGTAAAATAAATTAGATTGTAAGTTCCCTCATAAATTAAGCAAAAAGGAGAGTTATTTATATCTTTGAAAAATTGCAACCCCTTTAGATATCGTTATAAATTTAAATACATATAATGTAAGCTGTGTTTAATAAATATTTATACCTGTATTTGATTTACTTTTAGGAAAAAACCTTCAATTTCTGAAGTGCTGAATTCACAACGCTAATTATTATTGTGAGAAATGTTCGCATTGTTTTATTTCAAGTGAAGATTATTAATTACTTGTCTACAGTCTACACAATCACATCGTTTCTTTTATTGGAAGAGAATTTTCCGTGAGAATGAAAATTTTCCCTTGCAAAAGGGAGTTTTATACACGTGTCTAAGCGTAGTTGAACTGGTTAGATGTCTATAAAAACTTTTTTCTCCAATAGTCACAAAATTATGACATTTTTTGACTGTCAGAAATCGCTAAGGTTGATATTTTTCTTATCGAGAAAAAATTGGTATCTTAGCAACAAAAGTAATTTAATTTAATTTATAAACGGTTATTCAACAATATTTACAATAATTTATGTTTATCCACATTTATATTAAATACACTGTTTAAACAAGTATTAAAATTAAATAAACGACTGAAACTGCCACTACCCTCATTCTTGGAACAATTCTCAAAGCAGTCCAACACATTAATAGTTATATTATCTTCAACCAAATCGTTGACGGCTTCATTTTATTTGCTAAGTTTGAGAACTACACCATCACTACATCTTGTGAATACAACTTAATGTTTTTTTCTTTGCACCAATCCATAAAACGTTGGTAGATACATTCATAAATTCCTCGAGATTTCATTGGGAAAAAATTCAAAGAAAGCTCTTTCCCAAACACCAGTATCTCCTCAGGTACACCTAAATCTTCATTAGATTCCATTTTTACAGAGTTTTCAGCAAATTGAACCACAAACAAATGAACTCAATTAGCAATATGGCGACTAATATCTGACAAAGTATCCGTGACTATCCAAATTTGATTTGAGTAATTTCAAAGTACAAATTAATAATTAAATCCTTTTAATCCTAATATAACAACATACTATTGATTAAAATTATAATTTAGTACAGTACAAATCGCATTTCCTCATATTTTTCATTCTGTTGAACGTCAATTAACTCTTTCCAGCATTAATCCATATATTATTTGTTTAAAGACAATATCATTAGTTGCCGCTATTAAGATAACTGTTACGACGTCTTCTCAAAAGAAGAACTCCTCTTAGTATGTAAATTGGATAATTAAATGCTATTTTATTTAATTTATAGGGACAGGTAAGTAATAGTGATAAAATAAATGGCAGTTTTGCGTAGGTGCAATAATTTGTTCGATGCTACAGAATGAGATACGTCAAATTGTTCAAGTCAATTATATTAATAATGCTAATTTGGTAGTATTCTTTGTTGTTGTTTATGAGATATAAAATACATAATAGCTGGATATATGTTTGTGTCGCACATATGAAGATATTTTGAGACAATTTACATTATTTATTATCTTTGTTTGGCTTGAATTTGAACCAACGTGAAAAGTATGTAATCTTACGCAAAAAATTGTACCAAAGAAAAGTTGGCCAAGAAAATAATACGGCTGAGTGTGTCGTAAAAAATTATAATTAATTTTAGTAATTCCTAAGAAAGTATTTATTACTTAGAAATAACGACAAAGTTTTTATTAACTTAACATCGGTTTATATCCATTAAAAATCATTAATTGCCATGGCTTACTTTGTTTTGTGTTACTTATTTATAAAAAAAAACGATAAAAAACGGGAAAATCACAACTAAAAATCACATACGCAAGTACCTATTAAAATACTACGTTAATGCATTTTTTGCTACTGTAATAAAATATTTATTATTTACGTTCATTTCGTTGGATTTTGGAAATTTTCGCAGTCAAAATTGTGTCAGATATTCTAGTTATGAATATTATGATCTATATTTTTTTAAATCAAAAGTTAGATTTCAATACTTGGAGAATTTTGAATACTTGAATATTGGAGTATTTTTAGTAATAGTACAAACGTCTTAAAATAAATTACACTTGTTACTTTCTTTAAATAGGAAAATTAAATATTTATAACACTGACTTATTTGATAAATGCTGCGGATATTATGCGACGGTACAGATGTGTTTATATAAATAAATTATATCTCTAACAAATAAATAAATACCTGAAATATTTACATCCTAAAAGTTAGCTACTTACTCAAATTGAACAATTTGTATAAATTTTTAAATTTTATTATTAACAAAATCAGAGTACAAAAAAATAGAAAGATTTTCGAAGAAAAAAAAAAGTTTTTTATTAGTTATTAAAGTTTTCATTATTTTTTTAATTACTACAAAAACATGTCTCCTTTTTCTGTTATTTTTGTTCTTTGTATTGTTTATTAACAATATAAGTACTTATAATTCATTTGTATATTAACATTGCTAAATTTTTTTAGAATTTGTATTTTGTATATATACATTTTGAAGTATGTATGTATATTATACATATAAATACAAATTTACGTATATTATAAGAGCATGGTATCTTAAAAAGAACTGTCTTTTAATACATCGCGTTTCACAAGCCACAACTGTATTTTCAACGATATGCAACTTACAATACACATGTGTATGATGTATGTAATTACCAGACAGATGTGGCGGCATTACTAAGAACCTACTTCCATTTTCTCCCAGGTATATTTCTTGTCTTTGGTTTAATTAACACTAAAATTACAGGTAGGCACGTATAGAATATTATTTATAATAATATATTTATTATTAATACTCGATATGAAAAATACTAGGTTTAAGTAATAATAATATGGATATGATGAATATGATCAATATAAATACATTTTTTTAGAGCCAGACCTGCGTTTTTTACGTGACTAATGTGTTATGTAAAAAAAGGTGATAATAATTTAATAATAATTGTGAAATGGATAATACTGTTGATGTAATTAAAATTATTGAAAGTTACTAGGCAACACGTAGTCAATTGTTTTCTATCATGGCCAGATAGATATTTTTTCTAAAACCCTTTGTAAAATAATGTTATGTCTTCGTATTTTTCTTTTCGACTTCAGAATGAACTAATGAAATCAGAAAAAAGCTTTCACAACTTAGATAATTTAATTTACACATTTGTTATTTAAATATACAGTACGGAAAAAATCTTTACGTCACGTGACATTTATATTTATCTTCAGTAGTCAAAGTTAACTCATAATTTTTCTTCGTTGACGTATTATACAAAAATTTGTTAGCCATTTTCTTTTATTTTAAAATCTGACTACGCCAAACGATTTAATTGCGAGAAATAAAACTTATTCGAGCTGGGTAACGTATTTTTTTGCATAAATATATACAATTTTATTATTAAGCTAATCAACATACATTAATTAATATAGCATATAAGCTCTAAGTAAAGAAGTGCCCATAAAATTATTGTGATACAATTTGAAATGAAACAAAACTCTACGACATCGACATGATAAAACAAATGCTTGCTACATAGCAACAATATTTTCAGTTACGACTAAGTTCGATTAGCTAACTAATCAGGCAAGTAAATTATAAGCATAATTTGAGTGGGGCTTGGGAGAATGTACATTTACATCTCATACGCACAGTAACGGTTGACGCTGTACTCATCTGCTTGTGCTTGGAATTGCAGAATTCGTTTTAATCGTTAGTATTACATATTTAATAATACATATTATTTAGTTTTTTCAAATAAATGTATTTGTGTAGGTAACTCTTGAATAGACACGAGCATAATCCCAAAATAATTATTGAATGTAAATAATTATTTATTTTTAGAAAACCAATGTTTCGAAAACGATGAAATAAAATTATTCAATTTTGAGTTATGTCGATTTCTACAAAATTTTAGAAATTAACTGATAATTATATACTAAATACAATATTTGATAATTTCAAAGGACTAAATCTTCTCACTGCTTTCAAGCAAGATATTTATCTCGCTATATTTTTTCCGAAAAAGTGTTAAGTAATTTACGAAATCACAAATAAATTAAATACATAAATAAAATGTTCACGTACATTTTAGAATTAGTAACGAATATTTTTTCATGAAATATGAATTGATCTAAACTGATCTGAACTGATCTGAACTGACCTAACCTAAGAACACGTGAACTAGTCCAAGATAAAACGTGAGCTAACCTAAACTTGAACTATTCTGAACTGATCTGAACTGATTTGAACTGATTTCGGAGTTTTTCCCCAGACTTTTCCCCGGAGTATTTCCCTGGAGTATTTCGCAATTGAAGGGGTACTGAATACGGTGAAATAGTCAGATTTTCAATAAAAAAATCGTTAACTAATTTTTGCAGGTCTTATAGCGGAACAAAATAATAAGTAGACTTTGACGATTAAAAATAAATTCAAATGTCATGTTAATGTAAGTCTGCACGAATTAAATTTATAAGTTATGAAACATATGTATATTTCAACTTATAAAAGGCTAATGAAAGTACAGGAGCAAATATAAATACCATTTTTCTATGTATTTTCTACAATTTTGGAAATGGTGAATGCGCCAGGTCGATATACTAAGAATCAGTCAGTAATAGAGGAAAAGCAGTGACTGAATAGAATTAATTGTCGATGAATCTTCGTTCAAAAGAATACTTAAAATTAATTAAACAGCGATAAAAAATAATACTCTTGGTGTGTTTCTGGCAAAAATGAATTAATTGCAAATAATAGATAAAATTAACTAGGTACTCTTCTCGATAATCTAAGATTGTTTGACTTCATTTGATAAGATTTTTTTGAATTTTGTTTGGAAATTTCGAGAGCTAATAATAAATTAATATATCCTTTTCTTTTAAAGAAATTGTATTAAAAAGGGCAAATATTTTTTTAGATAGAAAAACAGTTATAAAATCTAGTCATTTTGTAGCTTTTGACATTGTCGTTTCAAAGTATAATTTTTATCTGTTTCCGCCATAGTAAATAGACTAATACATAGTTTTTAAGGAGGTAAGTGGATTTCACCGTAGAAGTAGAAGTTGCTATGGACAACGGGAGGTAAGTCAAGTAACTAAAATGCATGTTTTATGAACAAATAAATAGAAATATTTGATGAACATTACATTTTGTTAATTATTATGAATGGATATTTATAGTAATTCTACAGTTATTACATTTAGTAACATTTTTAAAATCTGGATAATTATTCCCCTCGCTTTTACTAATTTTTCCGAAAATGATTTGACCGCTCCTTCAGTCACAGAAGGCTCAATATTATCTGACTGATCTATTAAAACAGCATGATGCGACGTACTACTAGAACCTGGAGTTAAAGTGCCATTGCAGAGAATACTGTTGGCTATTTCATTTTTGTTACTTAAACTGTCAGCAACATAACTTTCTGTAATAATTGTGGCTGATTTCCACCCACCATGTCTCTTGATTGCTAATAGGTACATCAACTCCTGTATTAATCAGTAACGTTGTCGATGTTCTTCGGAAGAATGGCCTGTATATGTTTCAGGATGTTCTAGTTTCAAAAACTGTGCAATCTTGTTAGGAATCATAGAAAGGGTATTCTTGCCGACTGGTTGGTTGTAACATCTACCTGCTTGATAGCGCATAAAAAGCGTTAAATTTCAGTTTTAATTTCCAATCCAATATTGATATTTTTCTTGATAATTTTTAGGTAAGAAACAGAACCCAGACGAGAAGTAATTGAAAATCGTTCTCGACTGGTAAATAATACTTACCTCCTTTATGGTATAAATAACTATTTCTAAACATTTTATATTTATACATAAATATGTATAATTTTTTCCGTTAATATATGTTTATTTCATACGAAAAGGAAAGAAAAATTCCCAAGTAAAATGTGGAAACAAAAAGATCATTCCCTAGCAATTGTTTTTTTTTCCGTGATTGATTAGTCTTTGTCAAGCTCGATAATAGAATAGCAAGAGTACATGGCATTTCTTTGAAATATTATATTATTTAACAAATCCAATATGTCAGGTATGTAGAGGGAAGTTGGGGTGTCTTGAGTAGGTAAATCAGAATAAGATCTCAAAAGTTTTTGTACAAAAAAAATTGTTGCTTGTAAGTATGGTGTTAAGTTCTATAAATTTGGCAGAAAAACAGTTTCTGCGATTATACAGTGTATTCAAGATAAGGATGGGATAGTATTAGGATCTAGGAAACGGTAAGAGATATAGGGTGCCTCAAATTAGAAAAAAGTTGTTTTTTATACCTAATAATATGCCGTTTAGAAAGTTTTAAAATTCCGGGTAGTTCGGGAGATATCCGGAAAACCCGAAATTTTGCAAAATCGTTTCATTTTTTTCTGGCTTTATTTGAAAACGAATTTTAAAATAAATTGCATATTTATTTACTATCTATTAATAGTACTAATTAGAAATAATAAAACATTTAATAAATTCGTATTATTTTTTTATTAGGTACAACTTTTTTAAATTATTGATTAAAAACAATTGTTGGATATCTTGTGCTGTATTGACTTTTATACTGTTATGACCTCCTCCAATAGATATTTTGAAAGCGTTCAGATCGTACTCAGGAATAATTTTAAATGATAGCTAAAACAATATTTTAAAAACCTTTTTTAAGCGATTGCAGTAGTAATATCATCTAATTCAGAATAAAAAATGCTTCAGATTTTGTCATAAAAATAGCAGCGATGTATTTAAAAAAATGAACCTGATGAACCCTCGAAGACGAAACGTCGCATTGCAAAAATGTTGACGCTATTGGATAGAGCGAAAAAAGTAGCAATGTAATATATTATTGAGTAAAAAATTACTCAATAATAGTTCAATTTAGAGAAAAAGTAAACACTTAATAGGTTTTACATACTCAGAATACAGTCAAAAGATACTTACTTCATACTTAGCAGAAACTCGGATTTGAGTAAAATTCCCTCACTTTTGTTGCAATAGATTCACTTATAAAATTTTAGTTGTACTCATACTAATTAGAGTGAATATTTCACGTAATCAGGCGTGGATAGAAATTGATACATTATTGAGTAAAATTGAGTGAAATTGAGTGGAATTTTTTTACAGTGCATTTTTTGCTTGTTTATTTGAATAGATTAATGTTATTTATGAATAAATATTATATTATCTATTCAAATAATCAAATTAAATTTTTTTTGAAAATCCACAGGAGATAATGATAGGCCTGTAATTTTGTAGAAGCTGAGGATTACCTTTTTTAGAACATGAATTATTATTTTTCCAATTTTTAGCATCTCCGAAAATATATTATTACATATTAAATATTATTACAATTGCGGCGTTTTTTTACACAAAAATGGGGGCCGCAGTATTATAGTAATCTTTTATAACGTATTTTTTTCTGTGTAAACATATCCAAAAATTAAGTGGTAGTCACGACACCCATTTTCGAGTTTTAAGAAAATATTGCTATTCAGGAAACCGCAGCCTTNACAACACCAGCAGAAGCAGCAGCAGGAACAGTGACGGCTTGTAATTTTCTAGGAGCTGAAGATTACCTTTTTTTAGAATATGAATTGTTATTTTCTCTATTCTCAGTATCTCCGGAAAACATTATTACTATTGCGGCGGTTTTTTTACGCAAAATTGGGGATCACAATATTACAATAATTTTTTAAAACGTATTTTTTTCTGTGTAAACATATCCAAAAATTAAGTGGTAGTCACGACACCCATTTTCGAGTTTTAAGAAAATATTGCTATTCAGGAAACCGCAGCCTTCGATCATAAACCTAGAACGATTGTTTTAGGGCGCTTAGAGATATTCCATGTGCAGTCCGCTGACGGGGGGCTTGCAGGAAAAGAACAAAGCCAGCGACAAGTGCGTGCGAGTGCCACTAGAAGAATTACAAGCATACCAACTGTTACATATTCGCATCTGAAGGTGGTCCTTATTTAGCGGAGGTCCTTGTGGAGGGCTCGAGGAGCTTTTAATGTGCGGTTAGGCCGTACGAGCTGCGTATTGACGTTACAAATAAAGCCATTGTGAAACGCTTCCATAGACGTATTATTTGGGATACGATTTTTAGACGGATCGTAACTCCTACCTTTTTGAAGTCTTCATTGTACGGACAGTTCCGAAATCAAAGCCACCAGAGTTGTACAGATGTTCGATATACGGTTATTATTATTATTAATCTGTATAAAAATCTCAGGCTTGTACAGGGCGAGTCATTAAAAATATAACCGATGCGTCAAAACAAAATAATTGTTCAAATAAACTTTGTCCTCGAATGCTGCCAAGTACTACTCTTCTGTGAGATACTTAAAAAAAATACGCCACTTACAAATATTGGAAATAATTTTTAGATATAGTTTACATTTGACTACAAAAAAGCGTCCGTATATATTTTGGGGTTCTCTTAGGGTTGCTAGAGCATTTCCATCACAAAAGCCATATACACGTAAGCGAATGGCAACTATCTCTCTCGTAGTAAAATCACTCATTTCCAAAAAAGTGCACACACAGAAAGAAATGGGCTTATTAAACTGTTTTTCTAGAATAATGTGTATAGCGCATATTAAAACTTTTATAACCAATATACAACTTTTATTAAAAAAAAGCAATCATCTCTATACTCATTATTCAATCAGTTTAACTGGAAGGGGCTTAATACACCTTATGCATCTATGAAATAAAGGTTATAATGAATTACTTATACATTATTAGGTGTTATAGACTTTATATTCCAATTGTATAGTATGGAAGATTTGTTGTATAAAGACCAGTATCCGAATTTGTATATAACAATTGTATTAACAAAATTATTTTTTCTTATACTGAATATGTTTCCGTTTTTAACGTGTAAAACGCATCTTATAATGGTTAAGTGATCGTCACCTCTCGGTGCATAATCGGTTATGATCGTTGTTAAGTTATATTCATAGTCTTGTAATAATAATCATGGCAGACCCGAGAGCGAAGTGCGCCGACTCAATAAGAAACCTGGCTATTCCAGCCGCTGATTTAGGGTTCGCCGCACGAGCTCATCCCTTCTAAGATTTCAGTAGAATGCTATGCATGAAGCAGAACGGTACTATACAGTCCACTTTTATTGGCCATAGATGTTCAATCATTGTCAAAATAAACACACAAAACCACAACGTCTTTATTATCTTTACTCAAGAAGAGAAAATAAAACAATCGTAAAATTTCCGACAGTCCGCTGTGCATCGACTTACACACGTCTAGTTTGATGAAAATGGACAGTATATGCACATGTTTTGTGGGATACATGATCATATCGCGTTGTGTGAAATGGAAAATTATTATGTAAGTATCTAACTGTTTTATGGCTTGTAATTGTTTTGTTTTTTTCAAATGTAAATCTTGTCTAAATCTTAAAAATTATTATTTTGTAGGTCCTATTAGAAATCGCTGATGTTAAGTTTTACATAAGATGGAGGAACAGAAGGTTAACGGTGACAAAGAAAAGCATGGGTATAAAGTCAATCAACCAGAGGAAATAAAATTATATGGAAAGAAGCTCAACCTTTCTGGGGATGCTTCATTCTTAAGGTGGAAGAGTTATAGTGCAAATTCTCATGTAATACAAGAAAATACGAGTGCATCGTTGCTAAGAAAATAAACTGGACAGTTTTGGGAGCGATTTGTCATCATTTTTAGTGCTTAAAAGTATGTTTTATGTATGTTTACATTTGAACCTTAGCTTGTAATTACATTTATACAATAAAATTTCTGAAAACTTAATGACATATGTTTTTAACTCATACAGAGTATACAACAGTTTAATACATTTATTATTATAAAACTTATAACCAGTACTAGATGTTCTAATAACGATATGGAACACTTTAATAACAGTTATTGCTATTATTTCGTAAAGGGTATAAAAAACGTTGTATACTAGTAATACAATAATTTAATAAAGAATAAGGTTTATAGTCACTATACAACTGTGCTAGCAATACACGTTTTATATCCAATATTCACCTGTTTAACTGTCACACATAGTATACAATGGTCTTATAATGGTATATAGAATTCTAATAAAGAATAAAACGCATTTCTTTCAGTGCACATGCAGATGAATCAAACAATTATTTACCACATTTAAAATTGAATGATTGTTAATGGCAGCAAGTATTTAGCTGTCAACTAATTCTACTAAATAATGTATAGGTTTCCTACTTTGCTTCAATGAGGAGAAAACTATGATTTAATTTATACATTTTACGTAAGTACAAAAAACCTAATTTTACTCAGAATACTCTTTCGCATATTTATTTTGCGCTACTTCACCCTCACCTCTGTTATGGTGTTAACCTTTGGGAAAATTCAACTTTTGCCATACAAATATTTAGAATGCAAAAATTCAAATTTTTGTGATCATTTGAACCAACAAACACCTTATAGAAGTGTGACACTGGAACTAAAGAACACCCTATATTATATTTAAGATCAACGCGTCACTGTTTTCTTGAAAGTTGAAGTTTTACTGAAAGTATACAAACAGAAATATGCATGGAGGTAATTCTTGACTGGACTAGATACAACATCGAGTTTCGGCAATCCCGCCGAGCAAGACGACATTGTTTTCATTAAATAATGATTACGTAAAGCATCGACACGAAATGTCGTCGAGTATCATGCAAGGAACAAAGAAAAAACACACATCTTGCGGCAATCTGCCATTTAATGATACCTTTCCGCTGACGCAATCATAAAAATTAAAAAAGATTTAGTCTGTGAAGGTCTCGTTTAAAGCGTTGCACGAAGTCGACTCCATTGTAGTTTAGACAAAGTCCTTGTGTCGGTATGAAAAAAAAAGAGAATAATAATTGCCAAGGAATTTGCCACATAAACAAATTTACATTGTCCCGTTGTTGTTTCGTATTGATGTAGAATTTTGGATTACCTCACATGCGAACAGTGAAATGATAGAAAAAGGATTTTTCACATACAGCAAATGCGATTGACACTGCAAAAATACATTTTTCGAAAACTGTCATTAAAAGTTGACTTTTACATGGTATTTAAAACGTGTTAAAACAACAGTTTTTTGTCTAAAAATCTGTAAAAGTCTTTTATTTTTCACTTAGCGATATAGCTCGTTTATTACTAGGAAACGGAATAGGAAAACAACGTCGCTAGGGTGAAATAAGTGAACCTAAGTATTATCGCCTGCATTTTGATCCTATTTTGTACCCTTCTTTTCTGCAAGGGTAGAATTGTAAATGTGTCTTGTACAAATGAAGCAGACGAATGAAAGTACAAAGTATATTAACATTAATATTTGATATATAACAATAATTTGCTTTAAATTAATAACAAAAATCATTTACAACTGTCTTTAAGAACGAAAGTACAATTTGAGAAGGAACCTTTAACAATAACACCTGAAAAACTACCTAAATTTTCATTGCTGTCGAATAAATGTTCATTTTCCCTCACAATCAATTCAGAAACATTGTCATCACTAGTTCTTTCGACTCCTGCTATTTAACGAGATATTTTGTTCTTGGACGTTATGCCATCTTCTACATATCCTGATGCTATAGTATCATTCTTCCATTTTCCATGTCTTTTCAATGTTATCATATCTGCACCTGCATCTACCAGAAGAGTTGCCGAAGTACGACGCAAACAATGTGTACATTTTAGCATCTGCGCAGCCGTGATATTTTGCAATCCTGGACGGTATGCTACCGAAGTTATTTTTGCCTACTGGTTGCACAGTACATCGACCATTCCGATATGTCTGAAAAACCCCCGTTCCCTAATTTCTTTTGGTCGTAAAGATATATACTGTCGATAAAATTGGAGAGCGTGCGTTTCATTTGCTTCCTCGAGAGTAAAACATTTTAGTACTCCAGTTTTTGTATCGTTAATTTTTACTACAACAACGATTCCTTTGTCATCTATAACATCTATCGAGAGCTTTACCAACTGATCTCTTCTTAATCCTCCAAAACACCCATTACTAGAACAACATACAATAACAAAAACCTGTTAAGCACATGCAATTATGCAGGGTGTTTCAGGATTAAGTCGACAAACTTTAAGGAGATATTCATCATAAAAATAATTAAATATATTTTTTTTCCAGAGACGCTTCATTTTCGAAATATAGGGCGTTAAAGATTAAAAAAAATCGAATTATTTAAATAACTTCTAAATGAAGAAGACTATTTAAGCCAAATTTGGTATGATACATCTTCTTATAAGATACCATTTTTCCTTAGAAGTAGAAGTCCTGCAAGTATCCAGTGGCGGAGTTATGGAGACTCAAGACTCATTAAATTATAAAAAAATATTACAGCCTTACTGAAAATAAAAAATGATGCTGTCATTAGATAGAACAGTTTGTTATTGACAAAAAGTGTACATTCACTTTTTTTCCTAACTCTTATAGTTTCATGGCAAAATTGATTTTTCGCAAGGGTGCTTCTGGATTCTGTCGATAAACTTTAGGAAGACGGTCCCCATAAAACCTAAAAAAATATAGTACCTATTAAAATTGGTCTTAGTCTCGAGTATGTGTGAGTCAAATAATTCATATTTTTTATAATTTAATGAGTCTGAGTCCCGATAACTCCGCCACTGGTTGCTTACGGGACTTCTACTTCTATGGAAAAATGGTATCTTATAAGAAGATGTNAAAGTAAAATATTTTAGTACTCCAGTTTTTGTATGGTTAATTTTTACTACAACAACGATTCCTTTGTCATCTATAACATCTATCGAGAGCTTTACCAACTGATCTCTTCTTAATCCTCCAAAACACCCATTACTAGAACAACATACAATAACAAAAACCTATTAAGCACATGCAATTATGCAGGGTGTTTCAGGATTAAGTCGACAAACTTTAGAGATATTCTTCATAAAAAAAATAGACGCTTCATTTTCGAAATATAGGGCGTTAAAGATTTTTAAAAAAATTCGAATTTTTTAAATAACTTCTAAATGAAGAAGGCTATTTAAGCCACATTTGGCACGACACATCTTATAAGATACCATTTTTCCATAGAAGTAGAAGTTCCGCAAGCAACCAGTGGCGGAGTTATGGGAACCCAGACTCATTAAACTATAAAAAAAATTAATACGGCCCTACTGAAAATAAAAAATTATGCTGTTTTTAGATAGAACAGTTTATTATTCACAAAAAGTGTACATTCACTTTTTTCCTAACTCTTATAGCTTCATGACAAAATTGTTTTTTCGAAAGGGTGCTTCTGGATTCTGTCGATAAGCTTTAAATAAACCAAGCAGAGAATGATGATCAGTTTACACAAAAAGTAATGTGGACAGATGAGGCAACATTTACTCGAAGGGGAATTTTAAACCAAAGGAACAACCATATTTGGTCCTACAAGAATCCACGGGCGGTAAGGGAACATAGTTTTTAGCATGAATTCCAATGTAACGTATGGTTGGGTGTGTTGGACAACACTATAGTTGGTCCCTACTTCCTTCCGCATCGGTTAAATCCTGACATGTTTACCGAGTTCCTTGAAAATGGCTTTCAAGATCTGTTAGAATATGTTCCGCTTAATACTCGAATTAACAATTTATTTCAACTAGATGGTTGTCCTGCCCATTTTGGTAGAGGTCCTAGGGAGTGGTTAAACATTAATTATCCCAGGAGATGAATTGGTCGTGGAGGAACTGCAGCGTGGCCCGCACGTTCACCGGACTTGACACCGATGGATTATTTCGTTCGGGGTGCTGTTAAACAAAAATTCTACGAGGTTCCAGTTGATACATTAGCCCTATAGAAGATCTAATACAGCGAATAGTCCAAGCGTGTCGAGAATTAACTCCAATGCAGTGTCGATCAGCCACTACCTCCATAATTAGCAGATGTCGTGCTTGTCTACAGTCCGGAGGCGCCCATTTTGAACAAAATATTATTTAAATCATTTCATTTTTGATTCACTTTTCGCTTTGTCTAGGTATAATATTAATTGGTAATTTTTTGGTTGCTTCAATTTACAAATAAATTTTCATGTATTGTTTGCCATCTTATTTTATTTAAGAGTACACACACAAGTAACTGAAGTGACTACAAACCGCCTGAAAAAATTTAAGAGTATTGCAAGGGCCGTTACGTTGTCGCATTACGACATAGTCGCATTAGATGTTAGGTACTTAAATATTTCTATTGTATTCATCAACACCATTTTTTTTCTAAAAAAACACCCTATATCTCAACGATGCAAATTCTAAATAATTTTAATACTATTGGTTAAACCCAAGGGAAGGGGAGACAAAAAGGCTTATTTCACTCACACATACTCGAGACTAAGACCAATTTTAATAGGTACTAGATTTTTTTAGGTATTTATGAGGAACGTCTTCCTAAAGTTTATCGACAGAATCCAGAAGCACCCTTCCGAAAAATCAATTTTGCCATGAAACTATAAGAGTTAGGAAAAAAGTGAATGTACACTTTTTGTCAACAACAAACTGTTCTATCTAAAAGCAGCATCATTTTTTATTTTCAGTAGGGCCGTATTAATATTTTTTATAATTTAATGAGTCTGAGTCCCCATAACTCCGCCACTGGTTGCTTACGGGACTTCTACTTCTATGGAAAAATGGTATCTTATGAGAAGATGTTTCATGCCAAATTTAGCTTAAATGGCCTTCTTCATTTAGAAGTTATTTAAAAAATTCGAATTTTTTTTTAATCTTTAACTCCCAAAATTTCAAAAATGAAGCGTCTGGAAAAAATTTATACTTGATTTTTTCTTATTTTTTTGAGGAACATCTCCTTAAAGTTTGTCGACTTAATCCTGAAACACCCTGTATATTGAAAAACTGTTTTCATTATATGTAAAATCGGTAAAAAATTTTGCTTTCCGACGACCGTTCAGGTAAACTGTCGCCTGCGGGCATATTTATCCCTGTATCTCCCTTGTACATAAATAATTGTTACATCCTTCCTGTAAAAGACTTTTATTTTTCAGGGTTTATTTCACATTTTTTTTTTTTAATTTTAAATTACCCAAAGAATGAAGAAAAAAGAAAACTCTGCCTCAAATAAATAACTGCAGACAATATCCTAACATCTCAAAGGCTTAAAATTATTGAAAGCTTCTAAGTGGCCGTATTTTCATATTTTCTATGATACATATCTATCTTTAAGACGTATACAGGGTGACATAGAAAAAAGTACATTGCATAGTGCCACACAATAGAGGACACTAAAATAAGAAAAAAAGTTCCTATGAACATGGGTCTGCAAGGCCTTCGGTTAAAAGATACGGGGTGTTGAATTTTATTTTTGTTTGGGTTTTTGTTTTTGAATATCTTTAGCCAGAGACGCAAAAAATGGATAAAATGTGGTATACAGGGGTTTTTTTATCATGCTAAATTCAAATATGATCTTAGTTTTGTGATTACTGATAGAGGGCGCTACATACAGGGTTCCATATCTATTGAATCGGTCCTAACTTTTTTGCTATACACTGTATGTCATTTTCGACTGAAAAAAATTTGTTATCCCTTCTTTATACGTAAGAAAGGTATACCTTGTCCAAGTCGCTAGAAGCAATGGTTCCAGTACAAAAGCCGACAATGCACGCAAATTATTCAAAAAGCGCCAAAGTAACATTTGCAAAAACAATGATAAATAACAATTAAATAATGTGTCATAATGACACTTGTCAAACTAATATAATAATTGTTAGAGGTATTTTGTGTTCTTGATTAAGTTTTTCATTGGTTTTCTCACTGATTATTCAAAATTGCTTTCAAAAATGGTTCGCTACACTTTTGAAGAATACAGGGACATGATTATGTGTTACGGCGAAGCTAGATCAAATTCTTACGAAGCTCAACGTATCTATCGAGAAAGATATCCTTTAAGACAAGTTCCTAATGTTCGAACATTTATTGATGTGCATAGGCGTTTGGGAGAAGATGGCTGTTTTAGAAAACCAAAATTGAATAGTGGGGTTTCCAGAACTCGTCGCACTGTGCGAAACGAAGAAACTGTTTTACGAATGGTAGAAAATAATCCGAGAACAAGCACCAGGAAAACAAGTTCAGCGGTGCGAAACCTTAACCGTGAATCAGTTAGACAAATTTTCAAAGAACAACTTCTTCGCCCATATCATTTCCAAAAAATTCATTCACTATTGGAACATGACTTTGTTCCTCGTGTACAATTTTGCGAATGGTTTCAAAACCAAAGAGAAAACATTATTTCATCAATTTTGTTTACTGACGAAGCTAGTTTTAGTCGTGATGGTATTCTGAACCTACATAACATGCACCATTGGAGTGATGAAAATCCTCATCAAACTATAATTCGGAGTCACCAATA